>NC_041221.1:86395346-86406333 GCF_002837175.3 Physeter macrocephalus | reverse complement strand
CCTGGACTGGGGCACGAACCCGTGTCCCCTGCACCGGCAGGCGGACTCTCAACCCCTGCGCCGCCAAGGAAGCCCCCCTGGTAGTCTTGAATTGGATCTAAATCTAGTTTATTTGTTTGGGTAGTTATTTGGTAATAACTATCAGAAAAAAATTGAAACACTGACATTTGTAGAATTATTTATATCGAAGAGACTTAACTATGAAGATAGAAAGAAAATGCAATTCTTTAGGTAGGAGAGAGAAGAGAAATACAATAATGAGGAAATGTCACTTTATGAAAAAAATTCTTTGGTGTTTGGTTTCTAACAGCAGAAATCATAAGGGAAAATCTTTTTCGAAATTATTTTGCTAATTAGGCCAGCATAGTCTCAAAAGCTTGACTTCAGCCTCCCTGATGCAGTGTGTATTTGGAATTCTGAACAGAATTTTCATGGTTTACCCGTCTCATTGCAGCAAAGATGTGCCCTCAAGAGCATTAGATAATTTTCCAGTCTCTTTTTTTAATAGAATTATATTACCTTTCTTTTTTATTTATTTTTAAATTTTAATTTTTGGCTGCGTTGGGTCTTCGTTGCTGCGTGCAGGCTTTCTCTAGTTGTGGGGGCTGTTCTTCGTTGTGGTGCACGCGCTTCTCACTGCGGTGGCCTCTCTGTTGCGGAGCATGGGCTATAGGTGCGCGGGCTCCAGTAGTTGCAGCGCATGGGCTCTAGAGTGCAGGCTCAGTAGTTGTGGTGCACGGGCTTAGTTGCGCCGCAGCATGTGGGATCTTCCTGGACCAGGAATCGAACCTGTGTCCCCTGCATTAGCAGGCGGATTCTTAACCGCTGCGTCACCAGGGAAGTCCGATAATTCTCCAGTCTTAATAATACCTAATTCAAACCTGGGACTAAATAATTTTTATATTTGCCCTGCTGGGAAGAAGGCAAATCAGTACAAGTATTGATAAGTTTGTTAGGTCTCAAATATCTCTAATTTTTTAGCATTACTCAGACTCTGGAACTGTTAACCTAACACACACACACACACACACACACACACACACACACAGACACACCCCGACATTTGATAAATGAAGCTAATATTCATGGAACCAAATTTTGACTCATCACTGCAGATAAGGTGTTAGTGTTACATGGAGGTTGGCTTTCTGCTATTTATATTCATTTAAAAATAAAAATAAAGCATAGCAGATGTGTTAGAGACTAAAATAGATAATAGTATGCATCAAACTATAGGGAATATTATCAATATAGTATTAATCTCATTTAGTTATTTGTACCAGTAGATCCTGTCATCAGTTGAAAGATTCTTAATCAATCTATTAATATTGTCTTCATGATTTCATTTTCACACAGGTACTTGGAAGCTCTGAAAGCCTGGACTAAAAAATCTGAATAATTTCAAAGTATTGGGGCAGCTAATTTAATTTTAGAAGTCCTTAAGTTGTTCATTAATGCTGTAGCCAGAAACTAGAAAGTTTAATGTGTCACTTTTTATGGAAAATAAATTTCCCTCTCTATGGAACTGTAGCCTGGATAATACTGATGAAATATTTTAAAGGACAAAAAAGATATCCTGGATAAGTTATGGTGAGCAAAATTCTCTCTCTTCCTTTTTTCACTTAAGGGAGAAAGGATAATAAGCTCAAAATGAGTGAATTGACATTCAGTCTCCTGGGAAAAAAATCAGTAATTTTATTTCCATTCCCTTGTTCTAGACTAGAAATGAACCTGCCATTTTGTTGGATTTTTGAACATTTCTCGTGTTAATGTATGAGAGGGATTTATAGTTTAAGACAAACTTCCTGACCGCACAAGGATAATAGAGAAACCATTTACCATCTATGTATGTTTCTACTGAAATTTAAGTGAGATCTGTAGAGTGAAGTCAATTAGCACAGGGTGGTCTTTTCTATCTTAAAGGAGTTAATAAGCCATTGTGAAATCTTTTTGTTCAAAATTTAACCTATGACTTTATGACCTTAATCCTATTTTAAGATTGTAATTAAATAGTCCCTAAACTATCTTCTTTTGCTGAAGACAATGGCATAATTTCAGGGCAAGTGTTTATCAGTTTAAGGCTGTGAATTGATTTGCTATAAATGAATATACCCTCTATCTTCCTTTAACACTCTTCCAACATCATAACACAATGAATCAAACTAGAATGAGTGTTAAATATCTGAAAATGGTCTGCATCCCTGCCTTCTTCTCTTGTCCCTCTAGAAATTATTTGCCATAGAGCAGAACAAGTGATCTTTTTCACTTTTTAAATTAAAACCCTTCAAATATGTCTCATTGCATTTAGAATAAAATTCAGTTTCCTTACTAAGTGCTAAAAGTAAGTAGTACCTTTATGATCTATCTCAGCTTTTCTATCTTAGCTTTTCTGCTTTGTCATCAGTGTCCCATTTGCTCAATATCTCTAGCAACACTATCTTCCTTCTATCCTTGGAACATGTTACTCTCTGTCCCTGACCCAGGATCTTTGCACATGCTATCCCATCTACTTTTTCCCATTCCTCACATGCTTAGGTCCTTCTTATCCTTCAGGTCTCAGTTGAAATATCACCTCCATTGATGAGATCCACCTGTCTTATACTTCTTTTTGGTTTACTTTATGGCTTTAATCACAATTTATAAATATTTTATTTAATTGTCTGATGATTTCTTTATTGTCTGCTTCTACTCTTCCATGAAGTAGAAGTGCCAAGAATTCAGGAAGAAAATTGCCAATCTCTTTGCAGAGAACAGTGTCTACTTAGTACAAAATCGCCACCAAATCAAACCAGGTTTGTCCTCCTCAGTCCTAAACTTTTATGCTCCTTTCCATCATTATAAGTAATTCTTTCTGCAGGCATCCACTTTGGAGACTTTGGTTGTGCTATCATTGCCTGGGTATCGTACCTGAAATGACAAAATATTTGAGTGGTTTCAAACACGGGTTTATAACAAGCTTCACAGGGATCAGATAGTAGAACTCATTTAACTGCAGAGGGCAGTGCTGTCTCATGTGCCGAACAGCAATCCCCTGATTCACAACCAACACTTTATTTCACATTCGATGTCCTTTGATGGATGCTCTAAAATTCTTTCATTACAGTTTTAGCAATGTGCTATGCAATTACACTTTAGAAATGACACATAAGAAATATCAGAGTTTTAGCTACGGATGCACCAGAGTGTTTCTTAAATTAACTGAATGACCCTTAAGAAATGATTTTTTGAAAAATTGTGTATACTTGCATTTGGTCCTAACTTCTGACTTCACTTCCTTTAATCTCTCCTTTAAAAAATGCTTTTGGTATTTAATCAGATTTAGTAGTAAGTAATGCAACTGCCAAGCAGCCTCATTAATTTTTAGAGAGCTAAAATAGATTTAGAATCTAAAAGCGTTTTCTCTCATGCTCTTGCCTACAAATTTTCTGGCCTCTTGTCTTCCTCATCCCATCTACCTTCTACACACTGCCAGACTAATCTCTAAAGCATATCTCTGATGGGTCACTCTTTTCTGAACAATCTTTAAAGGTGCCTGATTGCTTAGTTAGCATTACTTAGTTTTCAAGACCCTCCAAATGTTACTTGATATCTGCTTTCCAATCTTATTTCCAATCTTATTCCAATAGCTACTCTAGCTATTTGAAAAACCTCCAGACTTACCTAGAACTGCCCTTCCCATGTCTTTGCTTGTGCTCTTAGCAGCTAGCCAAACCTGCCTCAGGGAGAGATCCTCTAAAAACCTGGTAGAAAACTGAAAGCCCTGGATTTCTGCCATTTTCTTGGCCTTAGTTTTACTTTATGAATATTGGGAAAGTCTGCTTTTACTTTCATGAACTATGCTATGAATAAATTCCCTGATATGAGGAAGAGGCTTCCTTTTCAGAGTGGTGATCAGACAAAGGTTTGAGATGCCAAGTGTGAGGGAAGGAAGGGACTAGCTATTAGGAAAGTGGTTTGTCTTTGGAACGATTTTCAGTACTTGACCTTCTTTATTTTCGTCATTATTTTCTTTTCTAGCCCTCCCCTCCCCTTTAAAAGTATATAATGTGTCATGAACCTGTGTATGTTACATGTCATCTTCATATGAGATGTTAGAAGATATTATGTTATCTCCTCAGGGTGTATTTATATTACAGCTCCAGTGAAATTGGGAAAAACAAATATTTTCTTTACCAATAAGAGGTATAAAATATTAATGACAAATTAAAAATTTTTATTTTTTTTCTTTCTGTCATTCTTTTCTTTTCTTCTTCCTTTATACAAGCAATATTTTTTCCCTATTGATGAATCACACCATTAAGCAGTCACAAACATGAAAGGAAGCCCAGAGTAGTACAGGAGAAATTTAAATATATTATGATAAATGTAATTTAAATATATTATCTATCTATCTATCTATCTATCTTCATCATCACCATTATCTGTCATCTATCTATATATTAGAAAGGCAATGCATTTGTAAGACTAAAAATTATTAAATATATATAGCATAATCTCCTTTCTATCTGTGAATTTCAGCTACCCACTTTCTTCTCCTCCCCACTACAATTAGGTAACCATAGTTATTGCTCTCTTCTATATTCTCCCAAAGGATTTTATGCATACATTTTAAAATGTAAATATATTTAAAATTTTTTCTCTTCTTTATACACATGGTATTGTACTTGCATTTTTCATTTAATGGTATATCTTGGATATTTTTTCATAGTGGTATGAAAAGCTTTCTCATTCTTCTTATAGCTGAGTAGTATTCCATAATATGGACATAGCACAGTTTATTTAAACATCTAGTTATGGCCATTTATATGCTTTTCTCTTTTACTGGAAGAGTAATAAGCAAGGCTTCAATGAAAAGCAATTTGCAAAAATTATTTAATATGTTTACAACTATATCTGTAGGTTAAATTTTCATTCTTAAATACTAGATAGCTGTATTAGTTTTCTATCACTTCTGTAACAAGCTACCACAAGCTTAGCAGCTTAAAATAACACCACTAGATCTGCAAATTCCCTCTGACATGTAACATAGCATATTTATAGATTCTGGAGATTAGGGCATGGACTTCTCTGGAATGGGGAGCCATTCCAACTACCATACTAGCTTAGCACTTAATATGTGCAGTATTGAATAGATTTTTAGTTTTGTCTTTCAATGTTTCTTATAGAATTTTTTAGTAGCCAAATTTATTACTCCTTACTTTTAGGTTGGTAGATTTTTGGGTCACTGTTAGAGTCAACTCTTCATTTGCAGGAAATGGAATTTTCTACCATGTTTTATTCCAGAATATTAAATGTCTCATTTTTATATTTAAAATTTTAATCCTCCAGGAATTTACTTTACTATAAGATGTAATATAGATCCATTTTTCTTTGTCCAGATGGCTAGTTTATTGTCCCTATACAGGGTTTCCTAATTTAGAGACTCACATGGCATCCATGCGTGTTTAGTGAACACCTAAAATTTCAGCAAACTTTTGCATGTATGTGCATTTTTCTCACAGGGACAGGAGACTAACAAAATCATTTCCTTATTGTAAAAAGAATACCAGGACCAGGTTTAGGAACTTGGGCTTCTGACTTTTGCTTAATGTAGGCTGAATCTATGAGTCTGAGAAATTTCACTTCTAAAATGAAGAGGTGTGATTACATGATTCTAAAATTCTTTCCAGTTTCAGAAATATGAACTAATTGATTTTAGTGTCAATTATTTAGAGCTTTAGAATAGATATTATCTTAAGCCAAATGAATATATGGAGAAATGGCATAAAAGATCATGCACATTGGAAAAGAATAAAGGACTCTCTAATTACAAACCAAGTTTTTTATAGTATTACATTTCAATAATTAAAACATTCAGTTTCAGCCAAAATATCTACAACTAGAAAAACGCATTCTTATAGTTGTTATTGAATTAGCAAAATACACACAAAAAATCCAACCAAAAACCTGCCATGGTTTTACTTCTATATTTGTGATTATGAAGCATTTTTAATATGATGACGATGTAGTATTATAAAGTTATCATGGAAAGCACTTTCATTTGTTTAAACTGTATCTGGCTATTTCCAAAGGAAAAGAAGTGTACTGAGTGTAGCTGGAAGCTTGACAAGAGCAGGTCACTTTAACAGTTGAACCCATTTCAGATTATCCTCATGGTGGCAAAATAGATTAAATTCAAGCCATTTGAATAAAAAATGTATTCTATATTCTCAGGATTCTAGCTGTTTAATTTGAAGCTTGTGGGAGGTGGCTTTAGAATCTTTTTACTTTTCTTGGATTTCATATGGTGCCGGATTGAAAGCCAAACTTAAAAAATAATAAAAATCAATGAAGTTTCTGATTTTTCAATACAGTAGTGTACCTAGCACATTATTCGAACAGACAGTGCATTCAAAATGTGCCAGGTCATATTGCTCAGAAACCACATAAACATTTATTTAAGCCATGAATTAAAAAAAAAAAGTCTATGTTATAAGCTAAGAGAAACAGTAATATAATTGAAAATCTATACATACTTTTTATAGCAACTTTTTTTTATGTTTTGTAATTTTACATTAGTGTAATGTGTCACTGTCATGAATGAATTGTTTGTGGTGCTCATAAATTTGTGGAAACCTATAATGGAAAAGGAAAATTGTAATTAAAAAATTTACTGGGCTTCCCTGGTGGCGCAGTGGTTGGGAGTCCACCTGCCAATGCAGGGGGCGCGGGTTCGTGCCCCGGTCCGGGAGGATCCCGCGTGCCGCGGAACAGCTGGGCCCGTGAGCCGTGGCCGCTGGTCCTGTGCATCCGGAGCTTGTTCTCCATGGCGGGAGGGGCCACAGCAGTGAGGGGCC
The DNA here is from genome assembly GCF_002837175.3 of Physeter macrocephalus. Taxonomy (NCBI): domain Eukaryota; kingdom Metazoa; phylum Chordata; class Mammalia; order Artiodactyla; family Physeteridae; genus Physeter; species Physeter macrocephalus. The sequence continues at coordinate 86,399,497 of NC_041221.1, read as the reverse complement.
TACGTACCACAAAAAAAAAAAAAAAAAAAAAATATTTACTTTCATCAGTTATTTGAATATGATTAACTAATGAAGGGAAAGCAGAATAACATAATGAAGACATAAAGAATGCACTCTGGAAGGTTTTTATTCTGGATAAGACAGAGTAAGTATAACCTATTGGGTCTCTCCCACTGACAAAAACATTCAGTCCATAACACTAGCATTACCCAATCTGAACAATAAAGAGAAAAATTAGTGAAAAAGTTAACAAAATTAACATGTGAGACAATAAAAGTCAAATATTTATGTCATTAAATGGAGACATAAGAAAAGAAAGTGTGCAGTGCTGAGTAAATATTTGAAGGAATAATTCCTGAAAATATTCCAAGTTTGGTAAAGGACACAAACCTACATATTCAAGAAGTTTAGCAAACTCCAAACAGAATAAATCCAAAGAAATTCATGTCCAGGCACCTCATAATCAAACTTAAATTTTAGCTTAAAACTAAAGAAAAGAAAATTGAAAACAACAAGAGAAAACCAATGTATCACCTGTAGGAAGATAATGCTTGAATGAGGATTTCCTATCAGAAACCATGGAGACTGGGAAGAACTGCCACAACATTTCAAAGTGCTGAAAGAAAACAACTGTCAACCAGAATTCTGTATCCAGTGAAAATATTAGGAATGAAGGTGACAAAGACATTCTCAGATAAAGCAAAACTAAGAGAATTTATTTTTAGCTGACATGTTCTAAAAGATTTGTGAAAGGAAGTTCTTAAGACAAAAGGGAACTGATATCAGAAGGAAAGTTGGGACATCAGGAAAGAATTACAACGGAAATTGTAACTATCTCAGAAAACATAATAAACTTCTTATCCTTTGAGTTCTTTAAAATATATTTGGAGGTTGTAAGTAAAAATTATAATATCACCTGATTTTCAATATAAGTAGATATAATATATAAGATAACTAAAATATAAGAAGGGGATATATAAGTACATATAAAATATAGAATATATGTTAATATAATATTAATATATATGTATAAGAGGGGGGCATCTGTAGTGGTAAGATTTTTACATTGTACTTGGAATAGTAAAATATTGATACTCAGTAGACTATAAGAAAAAGAAGTCAGGGGAGGGACAATAGAAATCCATAAAACAGTGGGGGCAAACTGAAAAAAATATACTAAAGTAATAAATGTAAATGTAAATATATCAACAATTACATAAAATGACATCAATTAAAAAACAGAGATAATCAGATTGGATAAAAATGACTCAGTTATATGTTGTCTATAAGAAACTAACTTCAAATATAATGACGTAGATAGGTTAAAAGTATAGTGAAAGATACACCATGCAAACAGTAATCAAAAAAAAATTGTATGACCATATTAATATCAGAAAAGTAGACTACAGAGCAAAGAAAATTAAGAGATAATAATAGACATTACATAATAAACAACGAACAGTTCACAAAGAATAAAAAATTCCACCTTCTAACTAACACCAGATGTTCAAAATACGTGAAGTAAAACTGACATAACCAAAAGGAGAAATAGACAAACATATAATTATGTTTGGAGACTTCAATGTTGCTCTGTCAGGAATATATGGGACTAGTATTCAAAATATCAGAAAGGATATAAAAGAAGTAAACAACACCATCAATCAACTGAATCTACTGAATATTTATAGAAAACTCCACCCCCAGACAGCAGAATACATATTCTTTTCAAGTGTACACAGAACATTCACCAAGATAGACCATATCCTTGGTCATAAAATAAACCTTTAAAAGAACTAAAATCGTTTAAATATATTCTCTGATTTATAATGGAATTCAACTAGAGGTCATTTTTTTTTTTAAAGGTAACAGAAAAATACCCAAAACTTGGACTAACAATGCACTTCTTAGTGATTCATGGCTTAAGGAAGAAGTCTTAGAGAAATTAGAATATATTTTAAACTGAACAAAAATAAGAATATAAGATATCAAAACTAGTGAGATGTAGCTAAAATTGTGCCTAGAGAGAAATTTATGGCATTAAATACTTGGGATAGAAAGGTCTCATATCAATAACCTAAGCATCTATCTTAAGAAACTAGAAAAGGAAGAGCAAAATAAGACTAATGCAAACAGAAGTAAAATAATAATTAAACTTAAGAGCAGAAATCAGAAGCTGAAAACAGAAAAAATAGAGAAGATCAATGAAAACAAATACTGTTTCTTTGAAAACACTAATAACATTGATAAACCTTTAGCAAGTCTGACAAAGTAAAAGAGAATAGTGAAGACAAAAGTTATTAGAAATAAAAGAACTACAGACCCTCTTGATGTTAAAAGGTGCAAAGTGTTGTTTGTAGTATAGCTATATATAGTATACCCATCAACAACACTTTGCAGATACATTCAGTAACTTTGATTAAATGAGTTAATTACTTGACAATCACACACTACCAAAACTCATCCAAGGTGATATAGATAACTTGAAAAGCCACACAACTATTAAATAAATGGAATCTATATTTTAAAATTTTTCCCCCAAAAAAATCTTCAGGCCTAGCTGGTTTTACTGCTGAATTCTACCAAATATTATAGAAGAAATACCATTAATTTTATGGATAACAGAAGAGACAGCCTTTCCCAACTAATTTTATGTGCAAAAATCTGATGTCAAAACTAGACAAATAGAATAATAAAGAAGAGTATTCCTCATGAACACAGATGTAAAAATCCTCCACACAATATTACCAAACTAAACCCAGCAATATATAAAAGAAATAATAGACCAAATCAAATGAGTTGTTCATTCCCCAAAAATCAAGCCTGGGTAAATATTCAATAATCAATTAATATAATCTACCAATTAACAATCTAAAGAGGACAAACCACATGATATCAATTTATGCAGAAAGTTTTTGACAAAATTCAACATTCATTCATGACAAAAACTTTCTATAATCTGGGAAGAAAGAAGACTTTTTCACCCATTGCAGGGTGGCTACAAAAATTTACAGATGACCTCATATGTAATGCTGCAAACCTGAATGTTTTTGGCCTAAGAATAAGAATAAGGTAAGTATGTGTGCTCCTAGTATTGCTAATCAAGATTCTACTGGAAATTCTAGCCAGTGCATTAAGGCATAAAAAGAACTAAAGTTCATATAGATTGGAAAGAAAGAAACAAAATTATCCTTATTTACAGATGACATGATTGTCTATATAGAAAGTACAAGAGACCTCCCAGCTCCATGTAATATCAAATGGCAAAAGCTCTCGCAGAGATCTCCATCTTAATGCTAAGACACAGCTCCACTAAACGACCAGCAAGCTAGAGTGCTGGACACCCTATGCCAAACAACTAGAAAGACAGGAATACAATGCCACCCATTAGCAGAGAGGCCACCTGAAATCATAATAAGGTCACAGACACCCCAAAACACACCAGTGGACACACTCCTGCCCACCAGAAAGACAATTTCCAGCCTCATACACCAAAACACAGGTACTAGTCCCCTCCACCAGGAAGCCTACACAACCCACTGAACCAACCTTAGCCACTGGGGACAGACACCAAAAACAATGGGAACAATGAACTTGCAGCCTGCAAAAAGGAGACCCCAAACACAGTAAGTTAAGTAAAATGAGAACAGAGAAAAATACACAACAGACGAAGGAGCAAGGTAAAAACCCACTAGACCAAACAAATGAAGGGGAAATAGGGAGTCTACTTGAAAAAGAAATCAGAGTAATGATAGTAAACATGATCCCAAAACTTGGAAATAGAATCGAGAAAATACAAGAAATGTTTAACAGGACCTAAAAGAACGAAAGAGCAAACCAACAGTGATGAACAACACAATAGATGAAATTAAAGTTCTCTAGAAGGAATCAATAGCAAAATAACTAAGGGGGAAGAATAGATAAGTGACCTGGAAGATAAAATAGTGGAACTAACTACTGCAGACAGAGTAAAAAAAAAAAAGAATGAAAAGAATTGAGGACAGTCTCAGAGACCTCTGGGACAACATTAAATGCACCAACATTCGAATTGTAGGGGTCCCAGAAGAAGAAGAGGAAAAGAATGGGACTGTGAAAATATTTGAAGAGATTATAGTTGAAAACTTCCCTAATATGGGAAAGGAAATAGTTAATCA
>NC_041221.1:86371213-86395285 GCF_002837175.3 Physeter macrocephalus | reverse complement strand
GATGGAGAAATTAAAACCTTTACAGACAAGCAAAAGGTAAGAGAATTCAGTACCACCAAACCAGCTTTACAAGAAATGCTAAAGGAACTTCTCTAGGCAGGAAAAACAAGGGAAGAAAAAGACCTACAATAACAAACCCAGAACAATGAAGAAAATGGTAATAGGAACATACACATTGATAATTACCTTTATTGTAAATGGATTACATGCTCCAACCTAAAGACATAGCCTGGCTGAATGGATACAAAAACAAGGCCCGTGTATATGCTGTCTACAAGAGACCCAGTTCAGACCTAGGGAAACATACAGACTGAAAGGGAGGGGATGGAAAAAGATATTCCATGCAAATGTAAATCAAAAGAAACCTGGAGTAACAATTCTCATATTAGACAAAATGGACTTTAAAATAAAGACTATGAAAGAGACAAAGAAGGACATTACATAACTATCAAGGGATCAATCCAAGAAGAAGATATAACAATTGTAGATATTTATGCACCCAACATAGGAACACCTCAATACATAAGGCAAGTGCTAACAGCCATAAAAGGGGAAATTGACAGTAACACAATCAGAGTATGGGACTTTAACATCCCACTCTCACCAGTGGACATGTCATCCAAAATGAAAATAAAGAAAGAAACACAAGCTTTAAATGATACATTAAACAAGATGGACTTAATTGATATTTATAGGGCAATCCATCCAAAAACAACAGAATACAATTTCTTCTGAAGTGCTCATGGAACATTCTCAAGGATAGATCATATCTTGGGTCACAAATCAAGCCTTGGTAAATTTAAGAAAATTGAAATCACATCTAGTATCTTCTCCGACCACAACTCTGTGAGACTAGATATCAATTACCGGAAAAAATCTGTAAAAAATACAAGCACATAGAGGCTAAATAATACACTACTTAATAACCAAGAGATCACTGAAGAAATCAAAGAGGAAATAAAAAAAATACCTAGAAACAAATGACAATGAAAACACGACGACCCAAAACCGATGGGACTCAGTGGTTCTAAGAAGGAAGTTTATAGCAATATAATCCGACCTCAAGAAACAAGAAACATCTCAAATTAACAACCTAATCATACACCTAAAGCAATCAGAGAAAGAAGAACAAAAAAACCCCAAATATAGCAGAAGGAAAGAAATCATAAAGATCAGAGAGAAATAAATGAAAAAGAAGTGAAGGAAACAATAGCAAAGATCAATGAAACTAAAAGCTGGTTCTTTGAGAAGATAAACAAAATTGATAATCCATTAACCAGACTCATCAAGAAAAAAAGGGAGAAGACTCAAATCAATAGAATTAGAAATGAAAAAGTAGTAACAACTGACACTGAAGAAATACAAAGGATCATGAGAGATTACTACAAGCAACTCTATGCCAATAAAATGAACAACCTGGAAGAAATTGAAAAATTCTTAGAAAAGCACAATCTTCCGTGACTGAACCAGTAAGAAATAAAAAATATAAACAGATCAATCACAAACACTGAAATTGAGACTGTGATTAAAAATCTTCCAACAAACAAAAGCCCAGGAAGGGGTGGCTTCACAGGCAAATTCTCTCAAACATTTAGAGAAGAGCTTACACCTATCCTTCTCAAACTCTTCCAAAATATAGCTGAGGGAGGAACACTCTCAAACTCATTCTACGAAGCCAACATCACCCTGATACCAAAACCAGATAAAGATGTCACAAAGAAAGACAACTACAGGCCAAAATCACTAATGAACATAGATGCAAAAATCCTCAACAAAATACTAGCAGACAGAATCCAACAGCACATTAAAAGGATCATACACCATGATCAAGTGGAGTTTATCCCAGGAATGCAAGGATTCTTCAATATAGGCAAATCATCAGTGTGATAAAGCATATTCACAAGTTGAAGGAGAAAAAACATATGATCATGTCAATAGATGCAGAAAAAGCTTTCAACAAAATTCAACACTTATTTATCATAAAAACTCTCCAGAAAGTAGGCATAGAGGGAACTTACCTCAGCATAATAAAAGCCATATATGACAAACCCACAGCCAATATGGTTCTCAATGGTGAAAAACTGAAATCATTTCCTCTAAGTTCAGCAACAAGATAAAGTTGTCCACTCTCACCACTATTATTCAACATAGTTTTGGGAGTTTTAGCCACAGCAATCAGAGAAGCAAAAGAAATAAAAGGAATCCAAATTGGAAAAGAAGAAGTTAAGCTGTCACTGTTTGCAAAGGACATGATTCTATACATAGAGAATCCTAAAGATGCTACCAGAAAGCTACTAAATCATCAGTGTGATAAAGCATATTCACAAGTTGAAGGAGAAAAAACATATGATCATGTCAATAGATGCAGAAAAAGCTTTCAACAAAATTCAACACTTATTTATCATAAAAACTCTCCAGAAAGTAGGCATAGAGGGAACTTACCTCAGCATAATAAAAGCCATATATGACAAACCCACAGCCAATATGGTTCTCAATGGTGAAAAACTGAAATCATTTCCTCTAAGTTCAGCAACAAGATAAAGTTGTCCACTCTCACCACTATTATTCAACATAGTTTTGGGAGTTTTAGCCACAGCAATCAGAGAAGCAAAAGAAATAAAAGGAATCCAAATTGGAAAAGAAGAAGTTAAGCTGTCACTGTTTGCAAAGGACATGATTCTATACATAGAGAATCCTAAAGATGCTACCAGAAAGCTACTAGAGCTAATCCATGAATTTGGTAATGTAGCAGGATACAAAATTAATGCACAGAAATCTCTTGCATTCCTATAAACTAATGATGAGAAATCTGAAAGAGAAATTAAGAAACACTTCCATTTACCATTGCAACAAAAAGAATAAAATACCTAGGAATAAACCTACTTAAGGAGACAAAAGACTGGTGTGCAGAAAACTATAAGACACTGATGAAAGAAATTAAATGTGATACAAACAGATGGAGAAATATACCATGTTCTTGGATTGGAAGAATTAACATTGTGAAAATGACTATATTACCCAAAGCAATCTATGGATTCAGTGCAATCCCTATAAACTACCAATGGTATTTTTCACAGAACTAGAACAAAAAAATTTCACAATTTGTATGGACACAGAAAAGACACCGAATAGCCAAAGCAATCTTGAGAAAGAAAAACGGAGCTGCAGGAATCAGGCTCCCTGACTTCAGACCATACTACAAAGATATGTTAATCAAGACAGTATGGTACTGGTACAAAAACAGAAACATAGATCAATGGAACAGGATAGTAAGCCCAGAGTTAAACCCACCCACATATGGTCACCTTATTTTTGATAAAGGAGGCAAGAATATACAATGTAGAAAAGACAGCCTCTTCAATAAGTGGTGCTGGGAAAACTGGGCAGCTACATGTAAAAGAATGAAATTAGAACACTCCCTAACACCATACATGAAAATAAACTCAAAATGGATTAAAGAGCTAAATGTAAGGCGAGACACTATAAAACTCTTAGAGGAAAACATAGGCAGAACACTCTGTGACATAAATCACAGCAAGATCCTTTTTGACCCACCTCCTAGAGAAATGGAAATAAAAACAAAAATAAACAAATGGGACCTAATGAAACTTAAAAACTTTTGCACAGCAAAGGAAAACATAAACAGGACAAAAAGCCAACCCCCAGAATGGGAGAAAATATTTGAAAATGAAGCAACTGACAGAGGATTAACCTCAACATTTACAAGCAGCTCATGCAGCTCACAAAAAACCAAACAGCCCAATCCAAAAATGGGCAGAAGACCTAAATAGACATTTCTCCAAAGAAGATATACAGATTGCCAACAAACACATGAAAGGATGCTCAACATCACTAATTATTATAGAAATGTAAATCCAAACTACAATGAGGTATCACCTCACACCAGTCAGAATGGCTATCATAAAAAAATATACAAACAATAAATGCTGGAGAGGATGTGGAGAAAAGGGAACCCTCATGCACTGTTGGTGAGAATGTAAATGGATACAGCCACTATGTAGAACAGTATGGAGGTTCTTTAAAAAACTGCAAATAGAAATACCGTACGACCCAGCATTCCCACTAATGGGCATATGACCTGAGTAAACGATTATTCGAAAAGAGTCATGTACCACAATGTTTATTGCAGCTCTATTTACAATAGCTAGGCCATGGAAGCAACCTAAGTGTCTATTGACAGAGGAATGTCTAAAGAAGATGTGGCACATATATACAAAGCAATATCACTCAGCCATAAGAAGAAACGAAATTGAGTTATTTGTAGGGAGGTGGATGGACCTAGAGTCTGTCATACAGAGTGAAGTAAGTCAGAAAGAGAAAAACAAATATCGTATGCTAACACATAAATATGGAACCTAAAAAAAAAAAGTTTTGAAGAACCTTCGGGCAGGATAGGAATAAAGATGCAGACGTCGAGAATGGACTTGAGGACACGGGGAGGGGGAAGGGTAAGTTAGGACGAAGTGAGAGAGTGGCATGGGCATATATACACTACCAAACGTAAAATAGATAGCCAGTGGGAAGCAGCTACATAGCACAGGGATATCAGCTCTTTGCTTTGTAACCCCCTAGAGGGGTGGGATAGGGAGGGTGGGAGGGAGATGCAAGAGAGAGGAGATTTGGGGATATATGTATATGTAGAGTTGATTCACTTTGTTATAAAGCAGAAACTAACACACCATTTTAAAGCAATTATACTCCAATAAAGATGTTAAAAAAAAAACTAAGAATAATTTTTTTTAGTAGTAGCTAAACTCAGAATGAGATAATTTGCTTCTTTTGAAAATTGAGGTTACACTGAATATGAGCAGTTAAAAAAAATTTTTTTTTGGCCTTTAAATCCTAAAGCAAGGCTGAAATCTTAATTTGATACTTTAATGAGGCTTTGACAGGCTTTTTTCTTTAACAAGTAGAGAACTACACTCTCCAGCAGGCATCGCTAAAATATCCCAAATTTGCTGGAAATTTCTCAGACTTCTTAGAGAATATTGCCTCTGAGGAAAAGGTCTCTGTTATTTGAATGTGCTCTGTGAATTCAGTCATCAGTTCCATCAATCTGAGGCTAATAAAGCTTTTCAGATGGAGGCCCTGACAAAAGCTGGTAAGACTTTAATTCAGTTTTGATTTTTTTCCCCTAAAGTTAAATATTTGCTGTCCACTGATCAATGAACAACTCTGCAATTTCTTGGTATTATTGTGCCAAGTCTTAAGGCAGACTGTAATTTACTGTGAAATATAGTTGTCTTGAGTTGGAACTACATATAATAAACCCAATATGAAAACGGGAATAGAGGAGTGACTACAGGGCTTTTTCCTTTGTATTTTCCCCTTTCCCATACTCCTCCCCATTCCCAACAAAAATCATTTCTGTGCCTTTAAAGGACTTTACTCTTCCAGTGCTTGTTATGCATTATTTTTATTTTATGGGTATAGATCAAAATCATGCTGTGGGGTAGCAAAGAGCAGAGAGTTGTTGCGCTTGAATCATTTAAAATGTTACTGCCAGCATATTGGCGGAGTAAAGAAATGAAGAGATGTAAACCCAGTGGACAAATGAGAGTCCAGAAGTGCTTATGAAAAGAACAGTGGTATGTGTGACTAGAAAGCAAGTAGGAGAGGGAGGAAAAAAGTACCTATTATTAGCAAAATATTTAGATATTTGGCAATTAAAATTAATTCAATAAACACACACAGAAAAAAAGATTAGGCAATGTATGTAAAGATGCCACATAATACTGAGAATTTAATCATCGCAGTTCTCCCCTCAAGATCAGGGCCTGTGCAACATTTAAGTACATTCGGAATGGGAAACACATTAAATAGCTGTTTATCCGTTTACCTAATAAAATCAATCTCCGCATACCCATCCAGTAGTGAAATTCTTCTAATAGCAGAAACATATAGTAGAGTAATCCTTCATGAAGTCCTATTATTATTAAAAGGGGTGAGAGAATATGAGCTAGTTTTTGTTTGATAATTTGGTTTTTTTTGCTTTGTTTGCCCCACATGAGATCTCATATTACACATACACACACACACACACACACACACACACACACACACAAACACACATACTAGGGAACTTCTTAATATGTGTAGTCTTAGTACAGTTTTCTCCAATATCAAAAGCCAGAGAGTCAGATGCTCCATTCCTTGCCCCTAGGGAAAAAGAGTATTGGCATGTCATTTAAGTCCTGCCAATCACATTCTCCAACTCAGGACCTGGAATGTTAATGGTCAGAATTCAGTTGTTTCAGTTTCCACCATAATAATGACTTGCAGCAGCAGTGTCCAGAACAGACTGCTTCTGCTAAAGATGGTAGTCTCATTCCCTGCTCCTTCCTCCTTCAGAATTGTCTTGATGCCTCCTTGTTTTCCAAACCTGGCCCAATGCTTTATTGAATAAATTCCTTACAATCCATCCAACAAATTCCTTTTTTTGACCTGAGATCCAGAGTCAAATACTATTACTTGCTATCAAGAACCCTATCTGATTCAGCAGAATAAATCTTTCCTAGGAAGGGTGAGCCTGCCTAGTCATTAAAAATCTATATCAGTTAAGCTGTTCTTATTAAGAAAAATGTATCTACTTAAGTACAGAAAGAGGGAACTAATAAGAGATTGCTCCTCTAATGATGATTTCTGGTTGGTACAAGTCTTCTGTTTGTCACATAAGTGATTTGTGTCTGCTTCAATTTCTATCATAAGGTGTGTTTTTCTTTGGCTTAAAAATGAAGGCGGAAAATGGTATTTTCTAGGTTTTAGAGAGAAAGTTTTTATATCAGCAATTCGTTTCTGAGAAATTTTTTTAAAAGAATTTAATTTGAACTTACATGCCCATACTTTAAATTTGAGATACTTATACAAGTTAAAATATATGGATATTGTAAACAATTTTATGTTGAAATATTTATTTATATGCAGTTAATATATATAAACATGCAGAACAAAGTAGAAATTAAACCACCATTTTAAGTGACTCACTCTCTTTAATCCCCCTTTAAAGGAATTTAGAGTTTCTATCAGAGATATGATACTATTTTCCAGGGATTTGGAAAACTGCAAAGTGTCTAAATTTCATGTGAGGAGTAGATATGTGTCCTCAGGTTTCTCCTTTTCAAGACAGGAAATTGAATTTAGTGCTAAAGGGCTAAAGAACTTTCCTTTAGAAGATCAGGAAATACCACTGTACAAAGCATAGACTGTTCCCTTTTAATGTTATTAATCCAAGTTAATTCATTTTATCTTCTAGGTCAGTTCAATATAACAGTCTATTTTCAGCTCTCTAGCAAAATCATCTACATTTGGGATATTCAGCTTAGGAAACATGACTTCAGAGCTATATATATATATATATATATATATATATATATATATATATATACACACACATACATATATACATATATATATACATACATATATACATATGTATGTATATATATATAATTATTATTATTTTTGGTATATCTGTGTGTGTGTATGTGTGTGTGTCTGTGTACGTGTGATTTGTAACTTCTTAGTATTTATGCTGTGTATCACCTGACCTCATAATTCCAAAAACATACATCTTTAACACATATACCCATTTTACAGTTCTATACATATATTTTCTAGAGATATGTAACTGCTTTAAAAACACACTACTACCACCATAAAAGAGGAAATTAAAAATAACTATAATAATTTTGTTTACCAAATTAAACTCTTTGGATTCTTTATTGGTTAATTTTCTTGTGTATAGGTTAATAGTAAATTATGAATTTATGCAAAGATATACCGCCAAAAGAATACCATAGTGTCATGTGTATTTTAGGCATCATAAAAGAGCTTAATCTCATTTTAATTCTTGTCAACATAAATGATTTATGATTTAAAAATTAGAATCCTCTTCTCTATGGTATCAATTTCCTTTATATTTTTATTTTCTAAGTTAAAAAATACTTCTCACGCATTAGTTACCAATTGTTACATAATAAATTACCCTCCAAATTTAGCAGCTTAAAACAACCAACAAAAAACCATCAGAAGGTACTACACAATCCCTGATTAGTTAAACCCAAGAATGTGAAACCCTGGATACAGAGAACCAACTGTAAAGTTATACGTTGATTTTCCACTGTGTGTAAGTTGGCGCCTCAAACCCCTGTGTTGTTCAAGGGTCAACTATATAGTGTAACCTTCCGTGTGTTGATTCTAGCTGTATGACTTAATACAAGCTACTTGTATTAAGTACTTGTATGAAGTACTCTCTCTGTGTTTCAATTTCCTAATTCATAAATGGGAATCAAATAGTACTCAATTCAGAGCACTGTTATGAAGATTAAATTAGTTAAATCTTTGAAGTGGCTAAATGACTAAGTGACTAAATTTTTAATGAGCCAAATCTTTAAAGTCAAGAAGAGCCCTCAACTCTTACCAGATACTTAATACTTTAGCTGTTTTTTTGTTGTTGTTGTTGTTTTTAGCTGTTTTATTTCTTTTAAATAGCATCAACTTCCATTCAGTTGCCCAACCCCAACCTACTGTAGCATTTTTGGTATCTTCCTTTTTTCTCATGAGCTCAATCTCCATCAAATTCTATGGCTCTGTCTATAAACATATCCTGAATCTATCTTTCCATGTCTTCCCATCGCCACTTTCTCTCATTTGGTACATTCCAGACTATTCTCTTAGTTTCTGTTTTTGGCTTTTTATTAATTGACTCTCAATGGTAATCAAAATAAGTATAAAAAACTATATATATATTTATGTTATGTCATTCTCTGCATTCAAAACAAAGTGAAACAAAACAAACAAAAGAACAAAAATTTACCATGGTTTCCCTTCATAGCTTATCATTGTCTCTAAGTCTTCACGATGTGGTCTTTCTTTGGCTCTGACCTCATGTTGAGTTGAGTGTATATCCTGAGAATAGTGGAAATCAGCGTACAAGTCCCCCTATAATAACGAAAACATCTCCCATTGAGAGCACATAGTGACAGTGTGCGACTACATAGTAGGTATCATGAAGGACAATGTCTAATGACGAATTAGCTAGGACAATACCTGTCAGTCCGCCGAATGTGAAAAGGAAGATGAAACCTAAGGCTCACATCAGGGCTGGCAATCATTTAATATTGCCTCCGTGAAGTGTTGCCAGTCAGTTAAATACTTTTACTCCTGTAGGGATAGCAATAATTATAGTGGCTGATGTAAAGTATGCTCGTGTGTCAACGTCCATACCCGCTGTGAATATATGGTGAGCTCATACGATAAAACCTAAGAACCCGATTGATACCATAGCTCATACTATACCTATATATCCGAAAGGTTCTTTTTTTCCCGAGTAGTAAGTTACAATGTGTGAAATCACACATTGGGGACTACATTTTAGTGAACAGAAATACAGTTTACCATATCTCTTTCATTGACTGCTGTATCCCAAGGGATGAAAACACTTAATGGTGCATAGAAGATCCTGAATAAATATAGGTAGTAATTATTACCATCATCATTTTATGGACAAGGAAACTGAGGCACATGGAGGATAGAAAACTTGCCAAATTCTAGGAAGAGCAGAACCTGAACTAGACAGTATGACTTTAGAAACCAGATTCTTAACTACTTTTTTTTTTTTTTTTTTTTTTGCGGTACGCTAGCCTCTCACTGTTGTGGCCTCTCGCGTTGCGGAGTACAGGCTCCGGACGCGCAGGCTCAGCGGCCACGGCTCACGGTCCCAGCCGCTCCGCGGCATGTGGGATCTTCCCGGACCAGGGCACGAACCCGTATCCCCTGCACCGGCAGGCGGACTCTCAACCACTGCGCCACCAGGGAAGCCCTTAACTACTATATTGATAAGTTGGTAAAAGAGGAGTCATTGTCAATACTGAACTTATATTTTCTCTCTCAGTGTGAAGTATGCTCTAAATTTTCATCAAGGAATAGTAGCATAAACTCAGATGGAATTTGTACTTCATCTGGCATACCCCCACCACAGCTTTTGAAGTTTGACAACTTGAAGAAGATTAAGGAAGACACTTTGTCTAGATGCTAAGATGGATGTATAGGTTGTTATGTTGCCAAAGGTACTGGAGATTTATTCTGCCTAAATTAATTATTCAGAAGACATATATTTTTCATCAGTAAATACAGAAATGTATGTTTGTATTGTGGAAATCTCAGGATGCAGGAGAATATGCTTTTAATAATTTAGAAAACTGGGAAATGTAAGGCTTTCCTACATATCCTACCTCTAAAAAAAAACAGTCATAGGTAACATGCTAATGTTTTGTATTTTGTTGAGAAAATTCTTGAAAGAAAATATTTGAAGTAACAGATCAAGAAGTCTGGCTGTTAGGATGGAAAACAGAGCTCCCATATATTTATAAGCCAAAGATATAAAAGGGTCTCAATGTTGAATAAGAAAGTTCTTGTTTGAGAGCAAAAGTGTTAGTTTCATAGTAGAAGCTGCTAGTGCACACTGAAGAAACTAATATTTAATTTTCATGTGTATTTTACCCAGAGGAAAGCAAATTATATGAAAATATTGTAGACCATACTGGTTTCCAATTTAAAAGTACAAATATGATACCTAACATGGAACAAGTTTGCTAAAATCATTCATTTATCAAGCAAATATCCATTAGGCATATACTGTATAGAAGAAGGGTAAGTAAAGGTATCATAGCAACCTATAATATCAACTGGGTATATTTTAAGCTCATCTTACTCTTTCTGATGTTTTTAAAAAATGATTTGGATTTTCCTAAGGAATTAGATTTGGACAATATGTATTTTGCTGAATTTCATTTGTCAGTATGTACATATAGAGCAATACCTAAAATAAGGCATTATTATGAATCTTTGTAAATATTTTTAAGGATGGTTTGTTTATTTTGTTTGTTTATTACACCATTGCAAATTTAAATGGGGATCCTCTCTATTTCACTTTATCATGTAATCTTATTTTCTATTTGAATATAAACTGACCATTTGCCTGTAGATATCTATCTATATGTAATTGCCAGTATTGTACTTATACTCTCAAACATATAATCTCTTATAATATGCTATTTGAAAATTATATTTATATTATATTTTACATATTATATACAAAAGTTTTATATCAACTATACTTTCCAGGAATTGAACAATTACAAAAACAATACTCTACCTTTCTACCTTTTCTTGATGGGCATTCAATTTCATTAGAACAAGCCCAGCCTTTCAAAATTATTTCAGGTGCTTTTACAAATTACCTAAGGCAATAAGATACCTAAGAAACACTCAGTAGCAGATAACAAATAGGAATCTTTCTTTCTCTTAATACATACGTCTAGAATTTTTTCTTATTTTAACATATTTTAAAGTCGTTTAATTTTACCAAGTTATAAAATATAAATAAAATAAATCTAATATTACTAGTTAAGAATGTAATGATTTCAAGCAATTAATGTCTCCAGATTTTTTCTTGCTTTAGATTATGAGTGAATAAATAACAGCAGTTTGCTCATTTCCCACCTTTAAAACCTTGAGAAAGAGAGGGAATAATAGTAACCACTAACATTTATTGAACATGTCCAGTGTGCCAGGAATTTTGCTCAGTGTTGTTAAAAGACAAACTGAGGTATGTTAAAAATTTTAAGAGTTTATCTGAGCAAAAATCCATTTGAATGAGGCACTGGCAAACCAGAAGTGGGAAGTGGTTAGGAGCATTCCATGGACAGAAGTAGGGTGGTGGGTGGGGGCTTCTATAAACAAGAGGGAGGAGTAAAGAAATGATTTGATTGGCTATCGCTTAAGTGGTTGCATTATTTGGAAAAGATTAGTTGGTTCTTTGTGATTAGTTGTCCTTAGATTTTGATCCTTAACCTTGAGGCATTTACAGCCTTAGGATTTGCTTACTTTGGATGATAAGGTGTTAGAAACACCTCACTCTAATGGTGTCCTTGTTTAATTCAACAATGCTTTATATATATTATTTCATTTAAACATCACAACATCTACCACAAGGCATGCAGTATTATTACCCTTATTTTAAAAATGAGAAAACTCAGGCTGAGGGAGTTTGTTGCTTGCCCAAGGTCAATGAGCCAGGAAATGTAGAAATAGATGTATAAACTTAGGCAGCATGATGCCAGATTGAAATTTAACCTATTCACAGTATTGCCTAACTCCCTCTGAGGGTGCAAGGGCACCTGCTAGGAACTGGGCAGTGTCAGGAGCACTTGATCTTACTTATTGTCCACACTAACTTTGCCTAGGGAGGTATTAATCCCCTTTTACAGATGAAAACTCACCATAAAAATAATTAGGTGAAATTACTCAGGCTCTCAGGGATAGGATAAGTGTTGGGACCAGGATTCTAACCCTGGTTTGTCTGGGACCGACCATATTAGAATTGGTAATGCAGTGCACCAAGCTGTAAATATGTTTTTCCTGAATGATTTTTGAAGGGCAAAACAAACATCAGTTTTTAATTTTCTTCCAAATGAATTGTACTTAATTAATCAAAGAGTAGAAAAAATGTAGAGCAAGCTCATTTAACATCTTCCCAACATCTATACATTTGTTAATTTGCTGTAAGAGATGGTGGATGTGTGAGAAAAGCTTAACCCTGCTGCTCTTTTTCTAAGATGTTAGGCTTATTTTGATTTTCAAGCTGCATATATACTAAAGCAAAGTATTAGGTAGTTATCATCTTGACGGAAATCTTCACACAACTTTCCGTCTTCAAAAGACTTAATTCTAGACTTCTGTGGTTTTGACAATTATCAACAATAAAGAAATTGTTTACATACATATAATTTTGTGAAACAATTTACTGCCCAGTACAGAACCTCCAATATAATTTTAACTAAAGTTCACAAAATCTTTCTTTAATTGGGGGATTTAATTTACAGGGAACTATTTTAAGTAAGGCAAGGGCTGAATAGTATTAAATAAGGCAAAATCCTCAACCATAAAATAAACATACTTTCTGTTTAGTGAAATGAGAAAAGGATTTGGAAGCAAGAAATATAAAATCAGAAGCACCTGGGAGATATCTGAAAGACGAACTTGTTGAATTTTTTCTACACTGTAATATTTTTTCTCAATGGGTAACTTCTTCAATTTGAGTATGAACTACCAAGGCATTACTGTAAATAAACAGCTAATAGATGATGAATTTTATAGAATGATATGTAAACAAAAAGCAGCAATTAGGGTAAATTTAGTCATTATGTGCATATATTTTAGTTTAGCTGTGAAATCTTGCTTATAATTTTTGAATATTTTGCATCTTTTACTTTAAAAATGTTAAATTATTTTTAATCATTTTTTTCCATCCTTTCTTTCACTTTTCTTCTCTCCCTTCCTGCCAGCTATGTTTACATTATACTATGCCTAGTTGTGTCCCAGGCATTAAGCTAATTACAATATTCTTTGAAGAGCTGGCTCACAACCTATGAGCTGTGCAGTCTTGAGACAGTTTTACATAACATTTTTCTTCTTTTTAAAACTGAAGAAATTAAAAATACTTCATAACATTACTGTGAGATGTAAATATGTTATTAAATATGAAACTATTTCAGTGCCTGATATAAATGAATTCTCAACAAAAGTTTCTTGAATGAATGAATGTATGAATGTGTGTATAGTAGCCATGGCAGTGAGGATTTTAAATGTTTTTGTAATATACAATCTTTAAGAAGGTATGAAAGGGGCAAAGTATATTACAAAAAAGACCATTTATAGGTTGATCTCTCTCATTAGTATGCATGCAGAAAGTTTTAAAAATCAAATTCTAAACAGAATCAAATCAAATTCTGTGAAATAGGAACAGGATAATATATCATACACAAGGAGATTTCTTTCAGAAATGTATTTTTTTCCAACTTTACTGAAATACGTTAACATATAACATTGTATTAGTTTAAGGGGCACAATGTGACAATTTGATATACATCGTGGAATGATTACCACAATAATGTTTGTTAACACACGTGTCACCTCACATCATTACTGTTTCCTGTGTGTATGTGTGATAAGAACTATTAAGATTTACTGTCTTTGCAACTTTCAATACAATACAGTATTGTACAGCAACTATACAATGCAGTATTGATAACTATAGTCACCATGCTGTACATTAGATCACCAGAACTCATTCAAATTATAACTGTATGTTTGTACCCATGGACCACATTCACACATTTTCCCCACTCCTTTGCCTCTGACAACCACCAATACTCATTATTTCTATGTGTTCAGTTTCTTTTGGATTCCACATATAAGTGAGATCATACAGTATTTGCCTTTCTCTGTCTCATTTCCCTTAGTATAGTACCCTAAAGTTTCATCTGTGTTGTTGCAAATGGAAGGATTTCTTTCTGTTTATGGTTTATAACATTCCTTTGTGTATGTGTATGTACCACATTTTCTTTATCTGTTCATCTCTAGCTATATCTTGGCTACTGTAAATAATGCTACAGTGAACATGAGGATATGGATAAGTCCTCAAGATAGTAATTTCATTTCCTTTGGTTACATACCCAACAGTGGGATTGCTGGATCATATGGTAATTCTGTTTTTAGTTTTTTTTGAGGAGCCTCCATACTGTTTTCCATAGTCACTGAACCAATTTACATTCCCACCAACAGTGTACAAGTTTTCGCTTTCTCCATATCCTCTCCAATATTCATTATGTCTTGTCTTTTTGATAATAGCTACTCTAACAGGTATGAAATGATATCACATTGTGGTTTTGATTTGCATTTCCCTGATGATCGGTGATGTTGAGCATCTTTTCATGTATCTGATGGCCATTTGCATATCATCTTTGCAAAATTATCTATTCAGGTCTTTGCCCATTTAAAAAAAATTGAATTGTTTGGGTTTTCTTTTTTTCTATTGAGTTGTATGAATTCTTTATGTATTTTGGATATTAACTCCTTATCAGATAAATGGTTTGCAAGTATTTTCTCCCATTCTAAGTGTTGTCTTTTCATTTTCTTGAATCACCTCTGGTTGGTGGGGTTGCAGGCTGTGTTTTGTGGCAATGCAATGCCACTGGTTGGATTCTGTGATTGGATAATCTCTCCTGGTGGAGTGAGAACTTAGGCTGTGCTTCCCAACCAGATGGTGCTGCTGGCTGGACTCTGTGTTCAGTTATGGCCACGGGCTGGGCCCTGAAGTTGGGCAGGGACATAGACCGGTCTTTGTGATCAAGTAGGCCATTGACTGTGCTCTGCTTTGGGGTGAGGTCACAGCCAGTACACTCTGGTTTGATGGGGCCTTCAGCTGTGCCCACAGTTTGGTGGCTGGATTGCACTCAATGGTTGGGCAGAGTCACTGTTCAACTTCCTGGTTAGGTAGGGCCAGAGGATAGGCTCTGCAATTGGCCTGGGTCATTGGCTGGGCTCCTAACTGGGCAAGGCTGCAAGCTGTGTTCACCAAATGGGCTGGCTCTTGTTCTGGGCTCCTCTGTTAGGTGAGTCTGTAGGCTGGGCTCTGTGGCTGAGTGCTACTGCAAACGGGGCTTCAAGTCTGCTCAGGGTCACTGTTCAAGCTCCCTGGTTATGTGGGTCCAGAGGCTAGGCTCAACAGTTGGTTAGAAATGCTGGTTTGCCTCCTTGTCCAGGCAGGCCATAGGTGTGCCCTGCAGTTGCAGCGTGCCTATGGCCTTGCTTCCTGGAGCAGTGGGACTGGAGGACTACACTGAGAAGTTGGGTGGGACTGTGCTTGCTTCCTGCATAGGTAGTGCCATGGAATGGTCTTCCTCGTGGCTGATATGGTCCACTGGTTGGGGATCTAAATCAGGCAGACTGCCAACTGAGCTCCCCGGCCAGACTGGGCCACTGACGTTTCTGTAGAAGGACAGAGTTGCTGGCTGGGATCTCTACTCAGTGGTACTGCTACAAGGTGAAACTCAGTAGACCAAGATCTGAGCACTGGTTACTATAAGCCCAACCTCCCTTCACCTCTGATTCCCCCTGGTTGAGTACCGCAGGTTCCCACAGTAATCCCCATGAAGTGAGACTGGAGTGAGCTTCACAGGAAGTGTTCCACAATGCTGGCGAAGCTGGATGTCCAGTTGGGGTCTCTTTTTCCCACTGGAGAAACAGTAGGCTTTGGGGTGGGGGGCATCTCAGTGAGACACTGAGCTGGCCTGTGGGGAGTGGCAATGTGGTCAAAGTAAAACAACTCCTCTTATCTTTCTAACGCATTACTTCTCCATCTTCAGCTTCACACCCCAGTTCTGGGGTTTTTCACAATGGATCTTGTCTATAGATAGTTGCTAGTTGGTCTGCTTGTCTGAAGCTGGAAATTATCTGTGTTGCCATCTTGCTGACATCACTTTCCAGAATTCATGTTTAATTTAGCATTTGAATACCACCAAGTTAACAGAATAAAGAAGAAACACCTTATACTTATCTCAATAGATGCAGAAAAAGCTTTTAATATAATTCAATATTCATTGATGAGAACACTCTTAGCAAATTAGATATAATAGGGAACTTTCTTAACTTAATAAAGAGGATATACAGAAATCTTACAGTAAATATTATACTTAATAGCAAAATATTAAAAGCTTGCTCATGAAGTCTGAGAGGAGGCAAGGATATTTGTTATCAATATTTCTTTTTAATCTTGTACAGAAGGTTTTATTAAGTAAAATAATGCAAGAAAAACAAATAGGAGGTATATGGAAGGAAGAAAAAATTGTTATTTTCAGATATTATTGTGTGCATATAAAAATCAAAGCAGTTTCTAAACAACATATTAGAATTCACAAGTAAAATTAGCAAGTTTGGTATAAGTTCAAATATATTTTAAAAATCATAGTATTTTATAGACAAAAAGTTAAATTTAAGGAATATACTATTAACAATAGTTTTTGAAATATCAAATGCCTAGAAATAATTCTAAAAGATACAGCTGGGTAAGTCTTCTCTTAAAAGAAAAAAAAGAAATATGAACATTTTGTGAAAAAAAAGTCTTCTCACAGAAAACAACAGAACAGATTAAGATAAATTATAGAAACCTGATTAATTGGAGGGATATATTATGGCTATAGATTGGTAAACTAAATACTCTAAAGAGGTCAGTTTTTCACAAATTGATCTACAGTTCAATGTAATACCAATCAAATTTCTAGCAAGTATTTTTTGTGAGTGCAAATTGACCAGGTGATGCTATAATTTATATGGAGATACAAAGGATCTAGAATATCTAAGAGCATGTTGAAGAAGATGGATAAAGTTGAAGAATTTACATTACACTAGAATTTAATTATTATAATAATTTCATAAATAATTATAAATGTACAATACTTAGGACAGTGTGATATTGGTGAAAGAATAAGCAAAGAGATGAAACAGAATAAGAAATTCAGAACCAGGTTTGCACATTTAGAATAATATAATTTATGATAGAAGTAACACTGTGAGGCAGGGATAAAAGATATCTTTTTGATAAATTGTTGTGAATCAATTGGATATTCTCATTAAAAATAAATGAGTCTAACCCCAACCTCACACCATATGCATGAATATACTTCAGACAGAGTGTAAATTAAATGTTCAAAAGGGTCAATATTATTATTGTATTAACATTGCATATGCATATGGATATTTTAAAAATGGTTATAAAAAAATAAAGAACAAATATATTTAGAAGTGTACAAAAGAAAGAATATATGTTTCATATAGTGAATTATCCAAAGTCCATTAAATTGGCTTCATAAGGACCTTGGAATATTAGCAGTTCTTACAATTAGTCATGGACTATTGCTCATGCACAGAACAAATTATCATTCTTTTTTACTAAGTCTTTGTTTAAAATAACATACGCAAAGATGAAGAAACACTGACAGATTCTTTAATGCTGATCTATGGTTATGGCATCATGCATAAAATCTCTAAATTTCTAATATTCATCTTCTACTAAACATGAAAAATATCCATGAACTGAATTATTTTTAACATATCATTTCTTTGATACATTTTGATTTCCTTTGAGAAAAATGGCAGAGTTAAATTTTTCCTATATTGAAAAATATGGAAAATCATCTCCAAATGATCATAAAAATATTAATCTTCACTACTTAGCTTCCTATTATTTATAACTTATTTTAATCCTTCTTTTCTAATTATGTGATATTTTTCTTAAATATGGCTTTCATAGTCTCTTATTATTTCAATTCAACAAAAAGTATGATATATTAATCTCACATTGATATATTTTAATGCATTTGGTGGCTGTTCCTTCAGAGGAAAGTATTCCTTTATGTACCTCCCTAGCAAACAGGTGGTATCACTTCTCCAATGTCAAAGTGACAGTCTCCCAATCACAATCATTTCCCAAATAGTATGCAGTGGAAAAGTAACATCTGTAGATTAACTTAAACCATCTTGATAAAATGAAACAGGTGCTCATATTAGCATTTCTAAAGCTAGAGAAATCCATCTGCAGAAACCTGATTTATAGTAATTTTAACCTGATTTATTCTTCATTATAAGTAAGTGCACTACCCAAGAGATGTGAATCATGGTACTTAGTGAAATAAACATATTTAGAAGATTATGATCTTGCAGAAAATCTGTTGTTATTCTCCTTGAGCAGGCTATTTGGAAATCATTTGTTTCTTCCTTTAAGTGTAATGACATTTATCTGTAAGAAATAGTAATTTTTCTTTTCATAGATAAAAGAAGATAATACAGTTCTGTAAATAAATATGTTTTTATACAGGACATTCAATTTGGCTTTCTATTATGTACTTAGAAGACATTTTAAGAGAAGCAAGATATATACATGCATGTGCAAGTTATAATGAATAAACATATTATTATATAACATGTATAAAATACATACTTAGATAGATTATGTAAGGTATATAAAACTCTATAAATATATTTAACATATTTTATGTATAGTTTTATACCTGAAAATGTGCTTATTGAATATATATATAAACAATATTGGAAATAATTTAGAAGACCATCAATAGAAGATTAAACAATTACTGTTCTTTAATAGAATGAAATATGCAATTGTTAAAGCATAACTTAAAATAATGTATACATGGACTTGGAAAATTATCCTGAAGTACACATATCTGAATGTCAATCTGTTAATATCTTAGAGGTAGGAGGGTCTTTCATCTCTCACTTTATACACTGCTATATATTTGAATATTTTCTTATTGATTTTGCACTATTTTTTACTTTTTGAATATATAAGATATTTTAAAATTAAGGGGTAAACTGATTATTAATGATTAATAAGCTCTTCTTTAGTAGTATGTCTTCTTCCTTGTTAGTAATCATGAATTACGTAGGAAAATGATTCCTCATGTGCTAGAGATATTTCTCCTAAATTTTATAATTCACATATAAAGCCAATATTTTATATGGAATATTTGATTTTGATCATGTATGAAAATCTCTGTTTCATTTGAAGTATCTAAAGTTAATTATATTATACGTTTCTTAGAAAATAAAATATTAGCTGCACCTAGGATGAATGCTATCAGTTAAACATTACAACCAAGATCAATGGAACAGAATAGAGAGCCCAGAAATAAACCCACCTACTTATGGTAAATTAATCTGTGACAAAGGAGGCAAGAACATACAATGGAGAAAAAAAATCTTTTCAATAAGTGGTGCTGTAAAAGTGGGAAGCTACATGTAAAAGAATGAAATTAGAACATTCTCTGATACCATATACAAAAATAATGTTAAAATGGATGAAAGAACTAAATGTAAAATCAGAAACCATCAAACTCCTAGAAGAAAACATAGGCAGAACACTCTTTGACATAAATCGTAGTAATCTTTTTTTAGATCTGTCTCCTGAAAAAAGAAAATGAAAGAAAAAAAAAAAGGGACCTAATTAAACTTAAAAGCTTTTGTGCAGCAAATGAAACCATTGACAAAACAAAAAGACAACCTACCGAATGGGATAAAATATTTGTAAATGATATGACTGATATGGGGTTAATATCCAACACATAAGCACCTTATACAACTCAACATCAAAAAAACCAATGACCCAGTTAAAAAATGGGCAAAAGACCAGAATAGATATTTTTCTGAAGAGGAAATACAGATGGCTAACAGGCACATGAAAAGATGCTCAACATTGCTAATCATCAGGGAAATGCAAATGAAAATCACACATGTTAGAATGACTATTATCAAAATGAACACAAATAACAAATGTTGGCAAGGATATGGAGAAAAGGGACCCCTGGTCCACTGTTGGTGGGAATATAAATTGGTGCAGACACTGTGGAAAACAGTATGGATGTTCCTCAAAAAACTGAAAATGGAACTGTCATATGACCCAGCAATTCCACTCCTGGGTATATATCCAAAGAAGCAAAGACACTAATTCAAAAAGGTACATACACCCTAATGTTCACAGTATCATTTACAATTGCCAAGATATGGAAGCAATCTAAGTGTCCATCAACAGATGAATGGATAAAGAAGAAGTGGTATTTATAGATAATGGAACACTACTAGGCCATAAAAAGGAATAAAATTTTGTCATTTGTAACAGCATGGATGTACTTGGAGGGTAGTACACTAAGTGAAATAAGTCAGACAGGGAAACACAAATACTGTATGATGTCACTTATATGTGGAATGTTATAAAAATCAAAAAAATAGTAAATGTAACAAAAAAGTAAAATCACAGATATAGAGAACAAACTAGTGGTTACCAGTGGGGAGGGGAGGGGCAATATAGGGGTAGGGGAGTAAGAGGTACAAAGTATTAGGTATAAAATAAACTACAAGGATATATCGTACAACATGGGGTATATAGCCAATGGTTTATAATAAATATAAATGAAGTATAACCTTTAAAAATTGTGAAGCAATTGTACACCTGTAACATAGAAGATAGCACATCAACTATACTTCAATTTTTAAAAAAATGTGAAACAAATATACATTGAGAACCCGATCATGAGTTATTTGTTTTGAGGGTTACATAATACAATGGTCTATCATGTCCAACAGGCCAATGGCTATTTACTGATTGCCAAGGCATTTGTAGAACTAAGGTGATAAGTTGAAAGAGTAGGTAGGAGTAGCATTGAAGGATTCTGGCCTCTGATGTACTTACTATGTGTTTAGAAGAAACTGTACATCTATCAGTGTATTCATTAGAATACTCAGGATCTGGATTTCTCCTGAGAGTGTCAGGGCAATGGATTGACCTTGACACTCCTGGATAGTTTTTCTCTTTATTTGTCTCAAGCTACTTTTTGTAAGCCTGTAACAAATAAAGAATAATATCTATACAATAAACCAAGCTCATTAGAGATTTCTGCAGAAATGTGAGGAGATTCAGAGTCTGAAAAAAATCATGTTGTTTATCATACCCAGCTGTTTGCACCCCATCTTACACCACCTCCAATACTCACTGGCCTCCAAAAATGTTAGTGAAATAAAGTTACATAAATAACATGAATCTTGAACTAAAGAGAAAATAAGAAGGGATTTCAAATATGGGATAAAGTGATATTGTAGAAATTGGGAATAGTGATCCCATTCAATATAGGCATTTCAGGACATTCAGTTAAGTATATGTATGTGTTCCTTAGTTCCTTTCCGATGTACATAATTATCTTTATGAGACCCTGATAAACCACTAGATGCCTGATTTCTGCCACATTGCAGACTGCCTCACCTTGATTCATCTTTCTACAGGATCATGGTAGAACTCCAACCAAGTAAATCTTTAGCCATGTCAATTGCAACCCCTGGCTAATTCCACATGCCTTCTCTTTCCTTTGCAGGCCCTACACATATAGCCACATGACTTTTAATTTTTCTGGTTAAATCTCTGAATTGCCTTCTCTGGAATCTGATTTTCCCAACCTTTCTTCCCTCATTCTCAAATAAAGTTGAATACAAAGTATGGTATAATCTTTTCCCATATCTCCAATTTCTGACTGCTTGTTTCCAGTATTTTTTAAAAAACTAACATTTACCATAGGGAAACAGATCAGGACAAGGAAGGTAGGTGCAAAGAAAATAATACATATGAGGAAATGTACAAAATTACTAGAAATCAACCCAAACTTTTATAATCTCTCCTTAAGTCAGGTTCTCTAAAAGCAGACACTGAGAAAAGGATTTATTGCAAGACCTAGACCAAGGTCATTTTACCTAATATACTTCTTTCTTGTCAATGCTATTTAATGTTAATTATCTGGTGCTTCTGGATTAAGAGTCAATGAAGAGGTTAATCTTAATCTTTGGACTATTCAATATTAGTGGCCTTTTGGCTGTCACTCCTGTCCCAATTTGCTTTCTTAATTTGCTCTACAATATTTCTTTGTTGATTCTGTATTTACTTAATTGATTATTTTGCTTTATCTTTCACTCTTTTATATTAGGTCGCTGCAGAAGATACAAGTTTGTATTTAACACTGTATTTATTTCATATTTCTTTTTAAGTTTTTTTAGAAAAAACATTTAAAAGAAGCAAAAGATGATTGTACTACATATGTAAGTAGAGCTATTTTCCACCAGGGATGAATGTTATATGTGAAGCATGAGTTATCTCCTTGTTTATAGCTCATCTGTTATATTTCAGTAGAAAGCCTGAATCCAGTTTCACTGTGGGTCTGCAGTTTATTTCTTATAATCATCATATTAGAATATACTGTACTTCTTGCTCTTGTGATTTTACCAGTTTAGAAAACATAACTGGATTCCCTTGCTGACTGTGTTTGTATTTTAAAGGAGCTATACTTTCAGAAAAAAAATATTTTTGTACTTTCTTTTAATATTTTATAAATCTATCTTTGTGAACACAACAGTTTTATCAATTAAAACTACTTTCCATCCTCTATTTTTCTCAATGTTTGTAAAATCTCTTTTGAAAAAGTTCTGGGCAAGATTTCATTATGGCAATGCCAGACAGAGGTCAGAGGTCTTCAACATGAAGTTGAGAAAGTGAGATGGGAAAGGAAAATTCCAGAGATAGTACAAAGTACAGAAAGACCTGAGGGTCTCAACTTAAATATATTGGCTCTCAGAGCACTGAAGGATCTAAGAGGTGTAGATAATATTTATGTGGTTTCTGAAGGAAGTTATTTACTCCTTGACTAAGCACACCTTTCAGAAGAGCCAATTCCCATGAAAATGACAGAGGAGGAAAATATAATTCTGCAAAGGGAAACTATTAATACCTACATCTGCCCTTTGTTTTAAAACATATTTTTCCTAATATATTCAATAAGATGCTTAATATCGACTCTTTTAAAACGAATTAAATAAGATTGCAAGTGATATTAATGGTACTTAAACATCAACCGGACCATAATTTAAACAAATATGACAAGGTTTATGCTTATATATTACTCTCCATTGTCATTTAAAAGATTAAATATTTGATACTTAACACTATTTGCAGAAAACTCATTCAACATGTCAAACAACATAAATTGAGCTTCTATAAATTAAAGTGGATCCAAGATCTCATAGTGAAGTGATAGTAGACTTGTGCATTTAAGACTTCTGACCAATATGCTAAAGGGTAGAAATCAATGTAGGACACAAGGAATAGGTGAGAGTGATACCTCTAGGTTCAAATTAAACATCTCAAACACAAATATTCTGTGCTTGAGATGTTAATGAGGTAGGAGACACTAAAACAATAAGGCAGAGGAAACCATAAACAAGATGAAAAGACAACCCTCAGAATGGGAGAAAATATTTGCAAATGAAGCAACTGACAATGGATTAATCTCCAAAATATGCAAGCAGCTCATGCAGCTCACGATCAAAAAAACAAACAAACCAATCCAAAAATGGGCAGAAGACCTAAATAGACATTTCTCCAAAGAAGATAAACAGCTTGCCAATAAACACATGAAAAGATGCTCAACATCACTAATCATTAGAGAAATGCAAATCAAAACTACAATGAGGTATCACCTCACACCTGTCAGAATGCCCATCATTAAAAAATCTACAGGGCTTCCCTGGTGGCACAGTGATTGAGAGTCTGCCTGCCGATGCAGGGGACACGGGTTCGTGCCCTGGTCCGGGAAGATCCCA
>NC_041221.1:86353023-86371097 GCF_002837175.3 Physeter macrocephalus | reverse complement strand
TGTGCTCCGCAAAAGGAGAGGCCACAACAGTGAGATGCTCGTGTACCGCAAAAAAAAAAAAAAAAAAAAAAATCTACAAAAAAGAAATGCTGGAGAGGATGTGGAGAAAAGGGAACCCTCTTGCACTGTTGGTGGGAATGTAAATGGTTACAGCCACTATGGAGAACAGTATGGAAGTTCCTTTAAAAACGAAAAATAGAAGTACCATATGACCCAGCAATCCCACCACTGGGCATATACCCTGAGAGAAACATAATTAAATGTTTACAGCCACTATGGAGAACAGTATGGAAGTTCCTTTAAAAACGAAAAATAGAAGTACCATATGACCCAGCAATCCCACCACTGGGCATATACCCTGAGAGAAACATAATTCAAAAATAGACATGTACCACAATGTTCATTGCAGCACTATTTACAGTAGCCAAGACAAGAAAGCAACCTAAGTGTCCATTGACAGATGAATGGATAAAGAAGATGTGGCACATATATACAATGGACTATTTACTCAGCCATAAAAAGAAACAAAATTGAGTTATTTGTAGTGAGATGGATGGACCTAGAATCTGTCATACAGAGTGAAGTCAGAGAGAGAAAAATAAATACCATATGCTAACACATATATATGGAATCTAAAAAAAAACATTGTTCTGAAGAAGCTAGGAGCAGGACAGGAATAAAGACGCAGATGTAGAGAATGGACTTGAGGACACGGGGAGGGGGAAGGTTAAGCTGGGCCGAAGTGAAAGAGTAGCATTGACATATGTACACTACCAAACATAAAATAGATAGCTAGTGGAAAGCAGCCGCATAACACAGGGAGATCAGCTCGGTGCTTTGTGAGCATCTAGAGGAGTGGGATAGGTAGGGTGGGAGGGAGATGCAAGAGGGAGGAGATATGGGGATATATGTATATGTGTAGCTGATTCACTTTGTTGTACAGAAGAAACTAACACAGCATTGTAAAGCAATTATATTCTAATAAAGATGTTAAAAAAAAAGAATTAGGCAGGAAGAAAGATATTGCTGTTATGCTCTAGGGCAGGGATTGGAAAACAATGGGCCTTTGGCCAAAACTGACCTGCCACTTGTTTTTATAACTATTTTCTTGGAATACTGTCTAATTAATTCTTATGTATTGTCTATGGCCGTTTACATGCTAGAACCGTAAGATCTGCAAAGCCTACAACATCTACTATGTGGCCTGTTATGAGAAAAAGTTTGGCAATCCCTGCTTTAGGTAAAAATGCTTTTAATACATAAATGGCACATTAAGACATTAATGGTCAAAAAGAAAGGAAAATGTGTCATCTTTGTTATTTTTAAGAACACTGGAGTGCAATTGTACTTAATCTTCAATTTTGTAAAGTCAGAGAGTGTTGTTTAAATCCCTGGAGATACTTGGAAAAGGGATTTTTCTAAATCAGCTTTTCTCAAAGTGTGTTACATATACACACAATTTAGGAATTCATTTAACTTTAGTTGCATAAAGAAATACAGTATTATTTCTCCTCACATTATAATTCTCTCAAAATAGTTATTAGAAGAAGTTGTTGCTGTAACTCTAAGATGTCTGGCCTGATTTTTGGCTGATATTGGGGCTGATTTCCTTGGCCTTTTTCTCTTTCTTTTATTTCATGGCTTTTAGGTAGCCACTGATGCTCCAGACATCACATCTGCCTTCCTTGCAGGGAGAACTTAGGTAAAGCAGGATAGAATCTATACTAGGAGATTTCACACTAAGGGGTAATGGCTAAAGATGTGTCAGATAGCCTCTCTTACCTATAAGAAATTCTTGGAATTTGAAAATTTGGATTTTTTAAAATTGTGGTAAAATATGAATAACATAATAAAATTTAACATTTTTAGCATTCTTAAATGTACAGTTCAGTTGTGTTAATATATTCACATTGTTGTGCAACCATCACCACCATCAATCTTCAAAATGTTTTCATCTTCCCAAACTGAAACTCTGTGCCCACTTAAGAGGCAAAGGTGAGGGGAGTTTTAATTGTCTGATGGTTGAGATGCTTTGAGGCAGTGGGGAGAAGGTGGAGAGAAATAGACAAACTTGGGGCATTCTCAATGAACATAGCATATTAACAGTCCAGAGAGATCCTTTGGTTAAGAATTCCAAAAATTTTTGACCAAAAATGTCTTTAATATTACCTGTTATTTTGGAAGTTCTGTTTCATAGAAAATACTTTGGTTAATGTTGTTTGTAATTTGCCTTTAACTTGTGTATAATAAATTTGTTTATAATAATAATGTATCTTTTGTTGTTATGTTAAATCACAAAGGTTTATCTTTTAGGAAACCCTATTTTGTCTACTCATTGTTTTTGGTTTTATTTTTTATATTTACCTTCTAATCCATTTAATCCATTTTGATATTTGTAGTTATACAAAGAAACAGTAAATAACCATCTCATTATCATTTATATAGGTATCCATGATTCCCTACTCAAATATTTCTTATAATATGTCAAATATCATATATTCTGTGTGTGTGAGAGAGAGAGAAACTGAGGGCAATCATCAGTTAGATCCATTAAACCTGTAACCTGCTTTCACTGATCAAGTTTGCTTTAATTGTTGCTTCAAAAAACTTGCACATCCTCCAAGTGTCACATAGCCTAAACAATAAGATGTTTCCCCAAGTTGTTTTTCACGAACTTGGAGTCAGCTATGTCCAGTTCAAAATCCAACCAGTTAAGACTGATTACAACCTCCGACCCTCCAACCTGGCAGATGCGACCTTTGATGTGAGAATGCCCAAAACACCACCTTGAGAACACACTAACATCACCATTTTCTAAACATGTGTCCCAAGAAAAGCCTGTAGATTAGTTGTGCCTGTGCAGGAAGACGATTATCTCCCCTTTTTCTTACTTTCAATCACCTTTCCTCACATTCCCACACCTCAGCTTTATCCCATAAATATCCTGAGACCCTAGCCTTCAAGGAGGCTGATTTGTGATTGTTCTGTCTCCTTGCTTGGCTAACCCCTGAATAAACCCTTTCTCTGCTGCAACCTTGGCATCTCAGTGTTTGGCTTGCTGCATGTCAGGCAAACCTCATTCAGCAACATATGTGTTAAGGATTCTTGATTAAGTTCCATTGATCCAAACTGTATATTCTTGTGCCAGTATATGGTATTGTAATTATTGTATTTTAATGATAATTTTGCTTTCTGACAACACAAGATAACCATAATTATTCTTCTTTTTCAATATTTTATTGACTATTAAGAATTCTGCATTTTGCACAACGCTTCAAGCTTTTTGTTTAGTTCATTGAAAGGCCTTGTGAAATATAATAAAATATAATTCAGTTAATTCATTCTGGGGAGTCTTCTTTTAAGGAACATGCTTTTTTTTCCCCATATATTAAATTATTTTTTGTCTCAGTAAACTTTTGAAATGTGTATCTATATATCCTGCATGCTCCTCGTAAGTTTATTCCTAGATAGCTAATGTTTTGCGCTATTATGATTGAAAATTTTTCTATTGTGTGGTTTCTAATTTGATTATTGTTGGTCTACAGCAGTGCTACTCAATATTGGGCCACAGGGTGGTACAAGATAGAAAAATATTCACTTGTATATAACAAATAAGAAGCATGTGACAAAATGTAAATTTATTAAAGACTCTGTTCAGTTCAGCTTTTATTAAGACAGGATTAATAAAAGGAGTAGTGCAGTGATTTACATTTTACATTTTGGAGTGAATACCTTATCTTGTTACAGGCTGGTAACAAACATCCATTCTACGTTTGGTAGTGTATATATGTCCATGCCACTCTCTCACTTCATCCCAGCTTACACTTCCCCCTCCCTATGTCCTCAAGTCCATTCTCTATGTCTGTGTCTTTATTCCTGTCCTGCCCCTAGGTTCTTAAGAACCTTTTTTTTTTTTTTTTTAGATTCCATATATATGTGTTAGCATGTTATTTGTTTTTCTCTTCCTGACTTACTTCATTCTGTATGACAGACTCCAGGTCCACCCACCTCACTACAAATAACTCAATTTAGGTTCTTTTCATGGCTGAGTAATATTCCATTGTATATACATGCCACATATTTTTTATCCATTCATCTGTCAATGGACAATTAGGTTGCTTCCTTGTCCTGGCTATTGTAAATAGTGCTGCAATGAACATTGTGGTACATGACTCTTTTTGAATTATAGTTTTCTCAGGATATATGCCCAGTAGCGGGATTGTGGGCTATATGGTAATTCTATTTTTAGTTTTTTTTTTTGTGGTATGCGGGCCTCTCACTGTCGTGGCCTCTCCCGTTGCGGAGCACAGGCTCCGGACACGCAGGCTCAGCGGCCATGGCTCACGGGCCCAGCCACTCCTCGGCATGTGGGATCCTCCCAGACCGGGGCGCGAACCCGGTTCCCCTGCATCGGCAGGCAGACGCGCAACCACTGCGCCACCAGGGAAGCCCTCTATTTTTAGTTTTTTGAGGAACCTCCATACTGTTCCCATTGTGGCTGTATCAATTTACATTCCCACAAACAGTGTAAGAGGGTTCCATTTTCTCCACATCCTCTCCAGCATTTATTGTTTGTAGATTTTTTAATGATGGCCATTCTGATGAGTGTCAGGTGATACCTCATTGTAGTTTTGATTTGCATTTCTCTAATGATTAGTGATGTTCAGTATCCTTTCTTGTGTTTGTTGGCAATCTGTATATCTTCTTTGGAGAAATAGGTCTTCTGCCCATATTTGGATTGGGTTGTTTGTTATTTTGATATTGAGCTGCATGAGCTGCTTGCATATTTTGGAGATTAATCCTTTGTCAGTTGCTTCATTTGCGAATACTTTCTCCCATTCTGAGGGTTGTCTATTCATCTTGTTTATGGATTCCTTGGCTGTGCAAAAACTTTTAAGTTTCATTAGGTCCCAATTGTTTATTTTTGTTTTTATTTCCCTTTCTCTAGGAGGTTGGTCAAAAAGGATTTTGCTGTGATTTATGTCATAGAGTGTTCTGCCTATGTTTTCCTCTAAGAGTTTTATAGTGTCTGGTCTTATATTTGGGTCTTTAATCCATTTTCAATTTATTTTTGTGCATGATTTTAGTAAGTGTTCTAATTTCATTCTTTTACATGTAGCTGTTCAATTTTCGCAGCACCATTTATTGAAGAGGCTATCTTTTCTCCACTGTATATTCTTACCTCTTTTATCAAAGGTAAGGTGACCATATATGCGTGGGTTTATCTCTGGGCTTTCTAACCTGTTCCACTGATCTAGGTTTCTGTTTTTGTGCCAGTACCATACTGTATTGATTACTGTTGCTTTGTAGTGTAATCTGCAGCTGGGGAGCCTGATTCCTCCAGCTCTGTTTTTCTTTCTCAAGATTGCTTTGGCTGCTCAGGGTCTTTTGTGTTTCCATACAAATTGTGAAATTGATATTGAGCTGCATGAGCTGCTTGCATATTTTGGAGATTAATCCTTTGTCAGTTGCTTCATTTGCGAATACTTTCTCCCATTCTGAGGGTTGTCTATTCATCTTGTTTATGGATTCCTTGGCTGTGCAAAAACTTTTAAGTTTCATTAGGTCCCAATTGTTTATTTTTGTTTTTATTTCCCTTTCTCTAGGAGGTTGGTCAAAAAGGATTTTGCTGTGATTTATGTCATAGAGTGTTCTGCCTATGTTTTCCTCTAAGAGTTTTATAGTGTCTGGTCTTATATTTGGGTCTTTAATCCATTTTCAATTTATTTTTGTGCATGATTTTAGTAAGTGTTCTAATTTCATTCTTTTACATGTAGCTGTTCAATTTTCGCAGCACCATTTATTGAAGAGGCTATCTTTTCTCCACTGTATATTCTTACCTCTTTTATCAAAGGTAAGGTGACCATATATGCGTGGGTTTATCTCTGGGCTTTCTAACCTGTTCCACTGATCTAGGTTTCTGTTTTTGTGCCAGTACCATACTGTATTGATTACTGTTGCTTTGTAGTGTAATCTGCAGCTGGGGAGCCTGATTCCTCCAGCTCTGTTTTTCTTTCTCAAGATTGCTTTGGCTGCTCAGGGTCTTTTGTGTTTCCATACAAATTGTGAAATTTTTTGTTCTACTTCTGTGAAAAAGGCCAATGGTAGCTTGATAGGGATTGCATTGAATCTGTAGATTGCTTTGGGTAGTATACTGATTTGCACAATGTTTATTCTTCCAATCCAAGAACATGGTATATCTCTCCATCTGTTTGTATCATCTTTAATTTCTTTCATCAGTGTCTTATAGTTTTCTGCATACAGGTATTTTGTCTCCTTAATTAGGAATATTCCTAGGTATTTGATTCTTTTTGTTGCTGTGGTAAATGGGAGTGTTTCCTTAATTTCTCTTTCAGATTTTTCATCATTCATGTGTAGGAATATAAGAGATTTCTGTGCATTAAATTTGCATCCTGCTACTTTACCAAATTCATTGATTAG
This sequence comes from Physeter macrocephalus, assembly GCF_002837175.3. Classification (NCBI taxonomy): domain Eukaryota; kingdom Metazoa; phylum Chordata; class Mammalia; order Artiodactyla; family Physeteridae; genus Physeter; species Physeter macrocephalus. The sequence goes on along the minus strand of NC_041221.1, from coordinate 86,364,656 downwards.
CTGTAGTAGTTTCCTGGTAGTATCTTTGGATTCTCTGTGTATAGTATCATGTCATCTGCAAACAGTGACAGTTTTACTTTTTTCCAATTTGGATTCCTTTTATTTCTTTTGCTTCTCTGATTGCTGTGGCTAAAACTTCCAAAACTATGTTGAATAATAGTTGTGAGACTGGGCAACCTTGTCTTGTTCCTGATCTTAGTGGAAATGATTTCAGATTTTCACCATTGAGAATGATGTTGGCTGTAGGTTTGTCATATATGGCCTTGATTATGTTGAGCTAAGTTACCTCTGTGTCTACTTTCTAGAAGGTGTTTATCATAAATGGGTGTTGAATTTTTTCAAAGGTTTTTCTGCATCTATTGAGATGATCATATGGTTTTTCTATTTCAATTTGTTTATATGGTTTATCACGTTGATTGATTTGCATACATTGACGAACCCTTGCATTCCTGGGATAAACCCCACTTGATCATGGTGTATGATCCTTTTAATGTGCTGTTGGATTCTGTTTGCTAGTATTTTGTTGAGGATTTTTGCATCTATGTTCATCAGTGATATTGGCCTCTAGTTTTCCTTCTTTGTGACACCTTTGTCTGATTTTGGTATCAGGGTGATGGTGGCCTCATAGAATGAATTTGGGAATGTTCTTCCCTCTTCTATATTGTGGAAGAATTTGAGAAGGATAGGTGTCGGCTCTTTACTAAATGTTTGACAGAATTAGCCTGTGAAGCCACCTGGTCCTGTGCTTCTTTTTGTTGTAAGATTTTTAATCACAATTTCAATTTCAGTGCTTGTGTTTGGTCTGTTCATATTTCTATTTCTTCGTGGTTCAGTCTCAGAAGTGTGTTATTTTCTAAGAATTTGTCTATTTCTTCCAGGTTGTCCATTTTATTGGCATATAGTTGCTTGTAGTAATCGCTCATGATCCTTTGTATTTCTGCAGTATTCGTTGTTACTTCTCCTTTTTCATTTCTAATTCTATTGATTTGAGTTGTCTACCTTTTTTTCTCCATGAGTCTGGCTAATGGTTTATCTATATTGTTTATCTTCTCAAAGAACCAGATTTTAGTTTTGTTGATCTTGGTTATTGTTTCCTTCTTTTCTTTTTCATTTATTTCTTATCTGATCTTTATGATTTCTTTCCTTCTGATAACTTTGGGGTTTTTTTGTTCTTCTTTCTCTAATTGCTTTAGGTGTAAGGTTAGGTTGTTTATTTGAGATGTTTCTTGTTTCTTGAGTTAGGATTGTAGTGCTATAACCTTCCCTCTTAGAACTGCCTTTGCTGCATCCCATAGGTTTTGGGTTATCATGTTTTCATTGTCATTTGTATAGGTACTTTGATTTCCTCTTTGATTTCTTCAGTGATCTCTTGGTTATTTAGTCCTGTATTGTTTAGCCTCCATGTGTTTGTATTTTTTACAGTTTGTTTTCCTGTAATTGATATATAGTCTCATAGTGTTGTGGTCAGAAAAAAATACTTGATATGATTTCAATTTTTTAAAATTTACCAGGCCTTGATTTGTGACCCAAGATATGCTCTATCCTGGAGAATGTTCCATAAGCACTTGAGAAGAAAGTGTATTCTGTTGTTTTTGGATGGAATGTCCTATAAATATCAATGAAGTCCATCTTGTTTAATGTGTCATTTAAAGCTTGTTTTTCCTTATTTATTTTCATTTTGGATGACATGTCCACTGGTGAGAGTGGGATGTTAAAATCCCCTACTATGATTGTGTTACTGTCGATTTCCACTTTTATGGCTGTTAACATTCTCCTTATGTATTGAGGTGCTCCTATGTCGGATGCATAAATACTTACAATTGTTATATCTTCTTGGATTGACCCCTTGATCATTATGTAGTGTCCTTCTTTGTCTCTTGTAATAGTCTTTATTTTAAAGTCTATTTTGTCTGATATGAGAATTGTTACTCCAGCTTTTTTTTTAACGTCTTTATTGGAATATAATTGCTTTACAATGGTGTGTTAGTTTCTGCTTTATAACAAAGTGAATCAGTTACACATATACATATGTTCCCATATCTCTTCCCTCTTGAGTCTCCCTCCCTCCAACCCTCCCTCTCCCACCCCTCTAGGTGGTCACAAAGCGCCGAGCTGATCTCCCTCTGCTATGCGGCTGCTTCCCACTAGCTATCTATTTTACGTTTGGTAGTGTATATATGTCCATGCCACTCTCTCACTTTTTCACAGCTTACCCTTCCTCCTCCCCATATCTTCAAGTCCATTCTATAGTAGGTCTGTGTCTTTATTCCTGTCCTGCCTGTAGGTCCTTTGCATGGAATATCTTTTTCCATTCCCTCACTTTTAGTCTGTATGAGTCCTTAGGTTGAAGTGGGTCTCTTGTAGGCAGCCTATATACGGGTCTTGTTTTCAGCCAGTCCATGTCTTTTGGTAAAAGCATTTAATCTGTTTACATTTAAGGTAATTATTGATATGCTTCAAGTCCATTCTATAGTAGGTCTGTGTCTTTATTCCTGTCCTGCCTGTAGGTTCTTTGCATGGAATATCTTTTTCCATTCCCTCACTTTTAGTCTGTATGAGTCCTTAGGTTGAAGTGGGTCTCTTGTAGGCAGCCTATATACGGGTCTTGTTTTCAGCCAGTCCATGTCTTTTGGTAAAAGCATTTAATCTGTTTACATTAGGTAATTATTGATATGTATGTTCCTATTTCCATTTTCGTATTTGTTTTGGGTTTGTTATTGTAGGTCTTTTCCTTCTCTTGTGTTTCCTGCCTAGAGAAGTTTCTTTAGCATTTGTTGTAAAGCTGGTTTGGTGGTGCTGAATTCTCTTAGCTTTTGCTTATCTGTAAAGCTTTTAATTTCTCTGTCGAATCTGAATGAGATCCTTTCTGGGTAGAGTAATCTTGGTTGTAGGTTATTCCCTTTCGTCACTTTAAATATGTCCTTCCACACCTTTCTGGCTTTCAGAGTTTCAGCTGGAAGATCAGCTGTTAACCTTATGGGGATTCCCTTGTATGTTATTTGCTGTTTTTCCCTTACTGCTTTTAATATTTTTTCTTTGTATTTAATTTTTGATAGTTTGATTAATATGTGTTTTGGTGTGTTTCACCTTGGATTTAACCTGTATGGGACTCTCTGTGCTTCCTGGACTTGATTGAATACTTCTTTTCCCATATTAGGGAACTTTTCAACTCTAATCTCTTCAAATATTTTCTCAGTTCCATTCTTTTTCTCTTCTTCTTCTGGGACCCCTATATTTCAAATGTTGGTGAGTTTATTGTTGTCCCAGAGGTCTCTGAGACAGTTCTCAATTCTTTTAATTCTTTTTTCTTTATTCTGCTCTGCAGTAGTTATTTCCACTATTTTTTATTTCAGGTCACTCATCCGTTCTTCTGCCTCAGTTATTCTGCTATTGATTCCTTCCCAAGAATTTTAAATTTCATTTATTGTGTTGTTCATCATTGCTTGTTTGCTCTTTAGTTCTTCTATGTCCTTGTTGAACATTTCTTCTATTTTCTCTATTTTATTTCCAAGATTTTGGATCATCTCTACTATCATTACTCTGAATTCTTTTTTGGGTAGACAGCCTAGTTCCTCTTCATTTGTTTGGTCTGATGGGTTTTTACCTTGCTCCTTCATCTATTGTGTGTTTCTTTGTCTTCTCATTTTGCTCAACTTACTGTGTTTGGGGTCTCCTTTTTACAGGCTGCTGGTTCATAGTTCCTGTTGTTTTTGGTGTCTGCCCCTAGTGGTTAAGGTTTTTTCAGTGGGTTGTGTAAGCTTCCTGGTGGAGGGGACTGGTGCCTGTATTCTGGTGGATGAGGATGGATCTTGTCTTTCTGGTGGGAAGGATGTTTGGTGGTGTGTTTTGGGGTGTCTGTGAACTTAGTATGATTTTAGGCAGCCTCTCTGCTGATGGGTGGGGTTGTGTTCTTCTCTTGCTAGTGTTTTGCCCTGTGGTGTCCAGCACTGGAGTGTGCTGGTCTTTGAGTGGAGCTGGGTGTTAGCATTGAGATGGATGTCTCTGGGAGAGCTCTAACTGATTTCTATTACATGGGCCTGGGAGGTCCTTAGTGGACAATTGTCATGAATTCGGCTCCTACCTCAGAGGCTCAGGCCTGACAGCCGGCCAGAGCACCAAGACCCTGTCAGCCACAAAGCTGGAAAAGATGGGCTATGAATTGAGTGTCAGCCACTGCCATGTTGTAGCTTTGTCTCAGCTGTCTCCAAAGGTCACCCAGATATATTGTTTTGTTCCACCATTCCTCAGAAGTTGCACATGCCAGTTTGACGTTTGTAGATGTCCTCCTGATACTCTTCACTGAAATCCTTTGCATTCTTGGTGTTGAGAGATATGTAATAGTGTTGGTTCTCTTCAGTTCAGAGACTGGGACCGTCTGAGCCTTCATGTGGCCAAGTCAGGACCATCTGGCCGATGGTTCCAAAGTGATAACATTTCAGGTTACAAGAAGGCTTCCTGCAGTGCCCAAGCAGTAGTCCCAAGCAGCTGCTCTGCTCAGCTGCAGCACTCTGACTAGGGAACTCAGTGGGACCCTCAAACGAGGATTTGTGCCAGCCCTAAAGCCTGACTTGCCCACCCAGGCAAGGAGCTGAGGAGAGCATCTCCCAGCCCCGTCTCACCAGAGGAGCAGACACCTGGCTCATTTCACTTCCTATTTGTCTTCTTCCACATTTTGAATTTCCTCAAGTCTTTCCTTCACATCACTTCTTTCATATAGAAATTTTTAGCAGTATCAATTCTTTCAATTGCATGTAAGTAATCTGTAATGATATCTTTGGTTTAAGAACTGTAATTTAAAATCTATTTTAGCTTTATATTTCTGCTTTGTCTCTTATCTAGCTTAATTTTTGCTAAGTGTTGCCATATTTCATATCTTTTTTTTGTAGACACATAGATGTGTCTGATATTTATTGCCATTTTCTGAAAAAAAATATTTTCATGCATTTTCTTCCTCTGTCTCTTTTGTTATATTCTTCGTGAGTCATACAATAGTACCTTTGTAGCAATAATTTGGCCTTACTAAAAGAGAAGGTCTGGCCTTTGCCCTTAGCTTCTGGGCCATTAGAATTTTATGCATATAGGAGTGTCCTTGTTTGTCTGGGGACCCAATGTGTGTGCTTCTGGGTGTGTGTGTATGTGTGTGTGTGTGCGTGTGTGTGTGTGAATGATGAAACCGCCATGCCGGGTACTTGGTACCTGTTGGGTTAGGCCTCTTCCTGATATTGATATGTCCCTGTGTCTTCAGCTCATCTTTTGTATCTGACTTTGACATCAATTAATAAAAGCACAGCATAACCTTAGGAATCCACCCCTTTAGATCGCCCATCTATGGTGATTTGCTGCTATGATGTATTGGAACTTTCTCTGGTCCAGGTCTCTAGGCCTAGTGTCTTCAGGCTACAGTCCCTGAACTGAGAATCAACCTCGTAGAGATGTTACAGTTTCAAAAACTTGAGTTCATAAACCTGGTTCTAATTGTTCCTTTGAATGTAAAGATTTTCAGTGACAAAAGGGATGACAAACGGAGATTTTTTTTTCTGTTGATTTTATCATCTATTCCCTCTTCTAGTCCCATTGCTTGTCAACAGCTGTTCATGGGATGATATCTGAAAATAATCAGAGATGTCTTTGAGTAGGTAAAATAGGGCTAAGGTTAATGAACAGCCTAAATGTTGAGCTTAGTGTAGTAATGGGGCAAGAATACCAAATGCAGGAGTCTCAGGACCTGTACTTCAGTCATAGATTTGCCTTAGCTATTCTTTCTATCCATGGTCAAGTTACTTAACCACTTTATAATTAGGTTTTCTCATCTGAAAAAGAAGCCAATAATATGTATTTTTGCTAGTAAATATAAACTGAAACAATATATATTGCTATATTTAAAACAATAAAGTGCATTATATGGATGGCAGGAGCTATTATTTGCTCACGCATGAAAAGCATAATTTCTGAGCTGGGAAGTGATATGATGAAAATTACATCTTTAGAAGATGAATTTGGCACATGTGCAAGAAGAAACGTAGGAATGTAACTGGAGTGAATTAGGGTGGTACATTAAGTGATGAATCAAAAAATAGAAGATGGTACAATCTTAGGGAAATTTAAATAATGAATCAATTGAACATGATAATTGGATATGATCTGATTGAGGGAAGCAGTCTAAGCTAATCTCAGAGTCTCTAATTTTGTGAATCAAAGAATGCTCATGTCGTTTACATATACAAAGAATTTTGAAAAGAAGACCAGAGAAAGCAAAAAAAAAAAAAAAAAAAAAAGCAGAGGCAAGGAGAAAAAGAAAGGAAAATAATAAAATCTATCTATTTATATATATGTATACCTATATATAATATAGATATACATAACATAGACATAATATAGATACGCATATCTATAATATATATATACAATGTATAATATAGATATACATTGTAAATGTGAACTTGTTCATAGTTACAATTAAAAAAATATATCTTCCAAAGCAGTAAATCTGTACATATATTCCCTAAGTCATTTTCTCCTTTCTCTATAAAGTAGTGCTCAAAACCTATACGATTTACTAAAAAGTGAGTGCTATTATACTGGAAATAAGAAAAGAGCAGAATTCTGCTTAAAAAAGTCACATTTAAAGATTTTGATCAAGGTGTTTCATTTCAAGCTAAAAGTGCTTTTCTATCTAAACAATAGCAGATTAGATATGCATGGAATAGATACGTTTATCTCATGCTTTTCTTTCCATTTTGAAAGGGCTGAATTTTAAAATATGTGAATTGTTTTCTTTTAAGTAATCATTGAATAGGGAATATTCAAGAAACATAAAAATGTAAGATCTTTCAAGCAATGTATAAAATATTGTTAGGGACATTTATTTTCAATTACAATTATCCTTGTCTGAATAGTTTGTTATTCTCATTCATTATTGTAGGCAGAGATTGTGGTGAGAGGGGATTGTAACAGGACCTACATAAAAGGTAATGGGAAAAATCTCACCTATTAATATAAAGCAGTCTTACTCTTTGAAACATGTAACCCCCATTACACTAATGGAATAATAATAATGCACTGAATATAGTAGACTCCTTTAGCTTCAAATAGAATGTTTCATCTTTTGTCTTTAAAGTACTCCTAATAGAGTTTAATCACCTCAAGGTCTGAAGATGAATGTATGAGAACATTGGGAAGCTAGTTTTCCCATTAAATGCATTAGTGATAAACTTAGCTTTTTTCTTGGTGTTCTCAAAATGATCCAGTCTCATTATGTCTCAAAAGGTGTTCCAAAGTTAATAGCATATGAGCATTAGCTTTCCACAGTAAAAGTAGGGTGAAAAATAACAGACAGAGAAAAATTTCCAATATGCTTTGTTATTACATTCTAGAACTAAGAAATTTATTAGAGTAGCTGGTAAGTAACAAGCATGACTGATTCATACTTACCTCCATTAGCATATATATTATAAACATACACACATATGTATGTACATATATATATATAAAATATTCTGCATACACACATTCATATACACAGATGGAACTATACCTGAACCATGGAATTTGACAGAGTTGTCTTCTTTCATCTCCTTGTAAAAAAATTCTCAGTTCTTAGAGCATGTAGCACTGGAGTGCACTGCTTTCCTTCCTTTTTACCTCTCCTAGTACATAAGTCTCTCTCATGGGCCTCTTTTACCCTCCCACCCTCATTGGAGGATACTGTGCTTTTCCTAGGGTGGGTTCTTTCCTCTCTGTACACTCTCTCCTTCTCTGATCTTATTCATTCCCTTATTTTTCACAATACTCTCTATTTAGATTAAAACAAACTCTTTACCTGGAGCACTTATTTTTGTCCTGAGGTTATATCTTTTATTTCCATCTATTTCTTAGACATTTAAAACTGGACCTGACAAGTTCCTCTGAAACCCGCTTTTATTTACAAATAGTCTCTCTGTTAATAGCAATAACATTTTCTTTTCATCAGCCTCTTTTACTCCTTGTTATCTGCCCACATTGAATCAGTACTCCATCTCAATTATTTTTTTCATGTTGCTAATTTTTTCCATTTCTATATTACCCTACTGTCTTCAAATCTATCCTTCTTTAAGCTCTCATTATTGTCTCTGAATATTTATTCATCTTCAACAAAATTTTATTATGGATCTGTAGGAAACAGAAAGATGGAAAAAACTGTAAACCTATCCATACACAGTTTGTAATCTAGAAGGATGGACAAGAAATGCCAAAAAAAATGATCATAAGAGATGATATTGTTCATATCTTAAGTGAAAGAAAACCTACATTACAGAGTGAATGATTGGGGAAGATGTCATTAAGAAGATAGCGTTTGAGGTGGAATGGTGGGTAAACTGAGGCCATGGCAATCCTAAGTGAGAGCAATCGAAAAATCCAAGGTGGAAAAACAGAAAAACACAATCTGGATGGCACATAATAGATATATATGACAGCAATGGAAAAATAGGAGTCTAGTTATGGAGGTCTCTCTGTGCTGGCCAAACACATTGGGATATTATTCCCTGGGGGTCAAGAGCCATTGGACATGACTGATAGTGCTAATTTGGAGTCAGATAATCTACCTTCAAGGCCCAATTCTATTATGTTTTGTATAAATAACCTGGACTAAGATGTTTCAGTGTTCTATTGCAACTGTTTCCCTTTTTTTTTTTTTTTTTTTTTTTTTACGCAGGCCTCTCCCGTTGCGGAACACAGGCTCCGGACGCGCAGGCTCAGCGGCCATGGTTCACGGGCCCAGCCGCTCCATGGCATGTGGGATCTTCCCGGACCGGGGCACGAACCCGTGTCCCTTGCATTGGCAAGAGGACTCTCAACCACTGTGCCACCAGGGAAGCCCAACTGTTTCCCTTTTTGAAAGTAGAAATAACCATATTATTCCTGCTTATGTCACAGGGCTAAATAAATGTTTGAAAGGGAAGTACTTTAAAAATTATAAAATGACATGGAAATACCTGGCATTATACTTGTTATGCTCTTGGGTGAGGTTATTTGAGCATAGGGATAATAGCTTCTGACAGATGCTCCTTAGAACTGGTATAATCTTTGTCTTGCCAGGAGATGAAAAACTACTCCCTGTGTTTTCCTTTCCTGTAATATGATCTAATCTAGTGAGCATTTCCTCCTGCACTATGTTCTATATATACCTAGTCAACGAATGAGTTAGAGGATTATGGAATGAAAACTATAAGCAATTCTATAGCTAGCCATCTTCTATATGAGCCAAAATATTTCAAGTATCATTTAAGGAAACAATATGTTACATTCTATACACTAACAGGAGGCTATTGTAAAAATATGCAATACATTCACATGATTCTTTAAACATAAAACTGAATCAATGAAAAATTTTTTTCTCCTATACACTTAAATGTTCTTTCTCTCTGTCCCAATAGTTAACCATTTCTAAGAGCCTTTCTGTGTATTATTTAATATTATGTATAAAATTGCCAGTAAATATGAATACATAGTTCTTCTTCTTTTTAAATTTATATAGAAAAAATAGTACAATGTATATTGTTCTGCTCCCTGCTTTTTTCACTTAATGAAATATCATGGAGATATTTCCATATATATTCTTATGGTAATAGTACCATGGAATTCTAGTTTTCAAAACTTTCCATTATTTAAATAGTCACATACAGAGGGACATTTGGGTTATTTTTAGTTTTTTGCTATTACAAACAACCCTGCATTGAATACCTTGTTCATTCATTTCACAATATGTTGGTTTATTCATAAGTTCCTAGAGTGCGCTTTCAGAGTCAATATGTAAGTTTTTTTGTAATGTTGCTATATGTTACTAAATTGCCCTTTGTGGATTTGTACCATTTCTCATTCCCTCCAGCTGTAGAAGAGAGTGATTTTTTCCCTACAGCTACTGCAACAAAGTGTGCTAACATTGGATTTTTGCCAGTTTGATAGAGAAGAAATGATAACTCTGTACAGTTTTAATTTGAATTACTTTGATCAAAAATTAGGATCAACATCCTTATATTCATTAAGTACATTCCATACAATACTTTTTATTGTAATATTTTCTTTTTTGATTTCTAGGAATTTTATATATTAGAAATAGTACTCCTATTTTTCTACAACCGACCTTATCAAACCTTTTACTTTGTTATTTATCTTTTAACTTTACTCTTTTTTTTGCAATGCAAGGATTTTTTTAAATGTAATTAAAATTATTCTTCTTTCCTTTTATGGAAACTAGAATTTTGAGTCCCAACTCCATATTTATAAAGGCATTTTACCATGTTTTCTTCTAAGTTTTCATGGTTTCATTTTTTATATTTGATCTTTACACTGCTTTTAGTTTATTGTGTTATAAGTGTAATTTACAGATGGAATTTTATTTTTCTCCAGATGACTCCTCCTCAGTTTCCAAATACCATTGACTGAAAAGAAGAAGGAAAAAAGGAAAAAAGAAAAGTCTTAACTGCATTTATTAGAATACTCTATTTATCATACAGAATTCCCCACTTTGTGTCCACTGTTGGCCTTTCCAAATTCCCATGGTCTTTTTATACATTAGTTGCACAATGCTCTAAGAGAGCCTAAATCATTTGAATAATGACTAATTATACATATTATATTTTATATACAGTGGTAATACTGTAAACAATTATTCTATTTCTAATTAAGAGGAAGACTATTTTCATTAAAATAAATTTGTCTTTACCCTTTGCAGCAGTTATAAAATCCTGCCCTCCCTGTCACTCTGATCTCTACTGTCCCCAGTCTCCCAATACACACTTTCTATTTTGATTGAATTTCAGTAGCTTGCTCAGATTCAGACACCTTTTATGGTCGGGCCATTGGCAAGGAGAATGACAAGCTTTGACATAATACTAGATGTGCTTTGCTGAGACTGTCACCTGGCTATGGGACATTTAATGGTTGAATGACATAGAAGCAGAATAATATTTACAAGACAGCATAATTTTGCAGGCTGCCATCTATCTGTCAGTTAAAGATGTCAATAAAAATATCTTAAAGAAAGTCAACTGGAATTTCTTTCCAATAGTTTTCAAATAAAAGAAATGTTTTTTTCTCTAAAAACAAATATTATAATAAAAGTTGGCTCATTTTTTCTTACTTTATGTTGTATTTAACTCTGAAAATTAGAAGACATTGTTTTCACATCAATCACATTATTACTGTCATCTATATGGTGGTAAATATTAAGTCATTTGCAATAATATTGTGTTTTAACTTCAAATGAACAACTCCAGGCTTTTTAATATAAAAATGTGGATAATCTTTTCATTTTTCTTTTCCTTTCTTTCATCAAGTAACACACATTGATGAAGTTACAATGTTCAAGGTGATATCAAGATAAATAAGGGGAATAAAACCTATTCAAATGTTTCTTGGACCTCAAGGAACTTACATTTTATCTATGTACAGACGAAACATGCATATGAAAAGTTAGCTAAAAGTAAAAGGCTGCTCAGAATAAATGGACTAAATGGATGAAGAGAAAATAGCTGCAGTCTGAATTCAAATGAGGGCAATGACATCCCCTGGGGAAAGGGGTAGCAATAGTCACTAGTCACTGGTTTCTGAAGAGATAGGCTTTGAGACTGACTTTTTTTTTTTTTTTTTTTTTT
>NC_041221.1:86287303-86352948 GCF_002837175.3 Physeter macrocephalus | reverse complement strand
GCATGAACCCGTATCCCCTGCATCGGCAGGCGGACTCTCAACCACTGCGCCACAGGGAAGCCCTGAGACTGACTTTTAAGAGCAGATAATATTTAATAAATAAAGGAGAACGATTTTTTAAGGAACCTCCATACTGTTCTCCATAGTGGCTGTATCCATTTACATTCTCACCAACAGTGCAAGAGGAATCCCTTTTCTCAGCACCTTCTCCAGCATTTATTGTTTGTAGATTTTTTAATGATGGCCATTCTGAACAGTATGAGATGATATCTCATTGTAGTTTTGATTTGCATTTCTCTAATAATTAGTGATGTTGAGCATCTTTTCATGTGTTTGTTGGCCATCAGTATGTCTTCTTTGGAGAAATGTCTATTTAGGTCTTCTGCCCATTTTTTGATTGGGTTGTTTGTTTTTTTGACATTGATCTCCATGAGCTGTTTGTATATTTTGGAAATTAATCCTTTGTCAGTTTCTTTGTTTGCAAATATTTTCTCCCATTCTGAGGGCTGTCTTTTCATCTTGTTATGGTTTCCTTTGCTGTGCAAAAGCTTTTAAGTTTAATTAGGTCCCATTTGTTTATTTCTGTTTTTACTTTCATTACTCTAGGAGGTGGGTCAAAAAAGAACTTGCTGCAATTTATGTCAGAGTGTTCTGCTTATGTTTTCCTCTAAGAGTCTTATAGTGTCTGGCCTTACATTCAGGTCTTTAATCCATTTTGAGTTTATTTTTGATACAGCCACTATGGAGAACAGTATGGAGGTTCCTTAAAAAAACTAAAAATAGAAATATCATATGACCCCGCAATCCCACTACTGGGCATATACCCAGAGAAAACCATAATTCAAAAAGACACATGCACCCCAATGTTCATTGTAGCACTACTTACGATAGCCAGGCCATGGAAGCAACCTAAATGTCCATCGACAGATGAATGGATAAAGAAGATGTGGCACATATATGCAATGGAATATTACTCAGCCATATAAGGAACGAAATTGGGTCATTTGCAGAAATGTGGATGGACCTAGAGACTGTCATACAGAGTGAAGTAAGTCAGAAAGAGAAAAGCAAATATTATATATTAACGCATATATGAAGAATCTAGAAAGATGGTATAGATGATCCTATTTGCAAAGCAGAAATAGAGACACAGACATAGAGAACAAATGTATGGACACCAGTGGGAGCAAGAGGGGTGGGATGAATTAGGAGGTTGGGTTTGACATATATACACAATCGATACTATATATAAAATAGATAACTAATGAGAACCTACTGTATAGCTCAGGGAACACACCTCAGTGCTCTGTGGTGACCTCAATGGGAAGGAAATCCAAAAAAGAGGGGGATGTATGTATATATATGTATAACTGATTCACTTTGCTGTACAGTAAAAACTAACACAACATTGTAAAGAAACTTTACTCCAATAAAAATTAATTTTAAAAAATTTTTAAAAAATAAGTAAGGGACAATGAGAAAGTGAAAATGTTAAAAGTGTTTGGGTTAGTAAGCAGAAAAATACCACAGTTAATCTTTCTGAAGAGTCCTCTCCGTTTGGGTTATAACAATTAATTGTTCTTGGTAATTAACCTTGTAGCCCAATGAAACATTTAAGCATTTTTGCCAAATGTTAAACCCTATTTTTCATCTCCTTTTGAGGAATTGTGCATCTTAGTGAGTGTTCTCTGGAACTTCCATTTAAGTATACACTGAGGTTTGTCTTTACTATGCTAAATTCTAGCATCATGTAGCATCACACTACTGTGGTAAATTTGGACCCATCCATCTTAGGTCCTCTTTGAATGAAGCATATTTTCCACAGTTGCTGTTCATGCTGTTGTATCTTCTTGTATGATTACAAATGACTTGTGGTCTAAATGCTTGAGATATCATACGTTTATTTTTGTAATTACACAAAAATAATGTTATTTTCAAAAGCCAGTCATATCAAGAACCTGCCATTATTAATGTATTTTTTCACATGATGCATTTTTGAGAATTTAAAGAAAGATGAGCCATGTATATTTCTCTCTAATAGTTTATTTAATATTATGTTCAATTGTCTTATAGTGTGTAGTATTGCAAATGCAGACAACAGCAACAACAACACATAACAATAACAAAACTTTTGTACTTCTTCCTGTTCGCCAGGTACTTTTCAAGTGCCTCTATGTATAAACTTATATAATCATTACAACAGCCTTATTATCTCCACTTTACAGGAGAAAACTGAGGCACAGAGAGTTTAACATACCAAAGCCAGGCAGTTAGAAAATGGCAAAGCTAAGATTGAACCCAGACTAACTCTCTTTAGAGCCCTTTTATAACCACATAAAAATTTCAATGTGATTTAGCTCTGCAACACATTTTTACTTATCATAATTTCTATGTTCATGAAATGACATTGTAAATCCTATTAATTTGAATTATAAGTGTTTTTTGGTGACTAGAAACTTAAAATGCACTTTTTCTCCTTTGAATTTTAAAGGTATTGATTTATTGACTTGTAATATCTTGTGTTTGTTTTAATTTTTTTAACCTTTTTATTGGAATATAATTGCTTTACAATGTTGAGTTAGTTTGTGCTGTATAACAAAGTGAATCAGCTATACGTATACATATATCCCCATATCCCCTCCCTCTTGCATCTCCCTCCCACCCTCCCTATCCCACCCCTCTAGGTGGTCACAAAGCACTGAGCTGATCTCCCTGTGCTATGCGGCTGCTTCCCACTAGCTATCTATTTTACATTTGGTAGTGTAAATATGTCAATGCTACTCTCTCACTTCATCCCAGATTAACCTTCCCCCTGCCCATGTCCTCAAGTCTATTGTCTACATCTTCGTCTTTACTCCTACCCTACCCTTAGATACATCAGAACCATTATTTTTTTTTTTAGATTCCATATATATGTGTTAGCATATGGTATTAGGTTTTTCTTTCTGACTTACTTTACTCTGTATGACAGACTCTAGGTCCAACCACCTCACTACAAATAAATCAATTTTGTTTCATTTTATGGCTGAGTAATATTCCATTGTATATATGTGCCACATCTTCTTTATCCATTCACCTGTCAATGGACACTTAGGTTGTTTCCATGTCCTGACTATTGCAAATAGTGCTTCAATGAACATTGTGGTATACATGATTCTTTTTGAATTATCGTTTTCTCAGGGTATATGCCCAGAAGTGGGATTCCTGGGTCATATGGTAGTTCTATTTTTAGTTTTTTAAGGAAACTCCATACTGTTATCCACAGTGGCTGAATCAATTTACATTCCTGCCAACAGTGCAAGAGGGTTCCCTTTTCTCTACACCCTCTCCGGCATTTATTGTTTGTAGATTTTTGATGATAGCCATTCTGAACGGTGTGAGGTGACTCATTGTAGTTTTGATTTGCATTTCTCTAATGATTAGTGATGTTGAGCATCCTTCATGTGTTTGTTGGCAATCTGTATATCTTCTTTGGAGAAATGTCTATTAATATCTTCTGCCTATTATGGATTGGGTTGTTTGTTTTTTGGATATTGAGCTGCATGAGTTGCATGTAAATTTTGGAGAATATCCTTTGTCAGTTACTTCATTTGCAAATATATTCTCCCATTCTGAGGGTTGTCTTTTAGTCTTGTTTATGGTTTCCTTTGCTGTGCAAAAGGTTTTAAGGTTCATTAGGTCCCATTTCTTTATTTTTGTTTCCTTTTCTTTAGGAGGTGGGTCAAAAACGATCTTGCTGTGATTTATGTCATAGAGTGTCCTTCCTATGATTTTGTCTAAGAGTTTTATAGTGTTCTGACTTACATTGAGGTCTTTAATCCATTTTGAATTTATTGTGTATGGTGTTAGGAAGTGTTCTAATTTCATTCTTTTACATGTAGTTGTCCAGTTTTCCCAGCACACTTATTGAAGAGGCTGTCTTTTCTCCATTGTATATACTTGCCTCCTTTATCAAAGATATGGTGACCATGTGTGTGTGGGTTTATCTCTGGGCTTTCTATTCTGTTCCATTGATCTATATTTTCGTTTCTCTACCAGTACCATACTGTCTTGATTATTGTAGATTTGTAGTATATTCTGAAGTCAGGGAGCCTGATTACTCCAGTTCCGTTTTTCTTTCTCAAGCTTGCTTTGACTATTTGTTGTCTTTTGTGTTTCCATACAAATTGTGAAATTTTTTGTTCTAGTTCTGTGAAAAATGCCACTGGTAGTTTGATAAGGATTGCATTGAATCTGTAGATTGCTTTGGGTAGTAGAGTCATTTTCACAATGTTTATTCTTCCAATCCAAGATCATGGTATATTTCTCCATCTGTTTGTATCATCTTTAATTTCTTTCATCAGTGTCTTATAATTTTCCGTATACAGGTCTGTTGTCTCCTTAGGTCGGTTTTTTCCTGGGTATTTTATTCTTTTCGTTGAAATGGTAAATGGGAGTGTTTCCTTAATTTTTCTTTCAGATTTTTCATCATTCCTGTATAAGAATGCAAGAGATTTCTGTGCATCAATTTTGCATCCTGCTACTATACCAAATTCATTGATTAGCTCTAGTACCTATCTAGTAGCATCTTAAGGATTCTCTGTGTATAGTATGATGTCATCTGCAAACAGTAACAGTTTTACTTCTTTTCAAATCTGGATGATTTCATTTCTTTTTCTTCACTGATTGCAGTGGCTAAAACTTCCAAAACTATGTTAATAATAGTGGTGAGAGTGGGTTTCCTTGTCTTGCTCCTGATTTTAGAGGAAATGCCTTCAATTTTTCACCATTGAAAACGATGTTGGCTGTGGGTTTGTCATATATGACCTTTATTATGTTGAGGTAAGTTCCCTCTGTGCCTACTTTCTGGAGAGTTTTTATCATAAATAGGTGTTGAATTTTGATGAAAGCTTTTTCTGCCTCTTTTGAGATTATCATATCGTTTTTTCCTTCAATTTGTTAACATGGTGTATCACATTGATTGATTTGCGTATATTGAAGAATCCTTGCATTCATGGGATAAACACAACTTGGTCATGTTGTATGATCCTTTTAATGTGCGGTTGGATTCTGTTTGCTAGTATTTTGTTGAGGATATTTTGCATCTATGTTCATCAGTGATATTGGCCTGTAGTGTTCTCTCCTTGTGACATCTTTGTCCGGTTATGGTTTCGGGGTGATGGTGGCCTCGTATAATGAGTTTGGGAGTGTTCTTTCCTCTGCTATATTTTGGAAGAATTTGAGAAGCATAGGTTTTAGCTCTTGTCTACTTGTTTGATAGAATTTGCCTGTGAAGCCATCTGGTCCTGGCTTTGTTTGTTGGAAGATTTTTAATCACAGTCTCAATTTCAGTGCTTGTGATTGGTCTGTTTATGTTTTCTATTTCTTCCTGGTTCAGTCTTGTAAGGTTGTGCTTTTCTAAGAATTTGTCCATTTCTTCCAGGTTGTCCATTTTATTGGCATACAGTAGCGGGTAGTAGTCTCTCATGATACTTTGTATTTGTGCAGTGTCAGTTGTTACTTCTCCTCTTTCATTCTAATTCTGTTGATTTGAGTCTTCTCCTTTTTTTTCTTCATGAGGATGGCTAATGGTTTATCAATTTTGTTTATCTTCTCAAAGAACCAGTTTTTAGTTTTACCGATCTTTGCTATGATTTTCTTGATTATCATTTATTTCTGATCTGATCTTTATGATTTCTTTCCTTCTGCTACCTTCGGGTTTTGCTTTTTTTCTTCTTTCTCTAATTGCTTTAGGTGTAAGGTTAGGTTGTTTATTTGAGATTTTTCTTGTTCCTGAGGTAGGATTGTATTGCTATAAACTTCCCTCTTAGAACTGCTTTTGCTGCACCCCATAGGTTTTGGGTCGTGTTTTCATTGTCATTTGTTTCTAGGTATTTTTCTATTTCCTATTTGATTTCTTCAGTGATCTCTTGGTTATTAAGTATTGTATCATTTAGCCTCCATGTGTTTGTATTTTTTACAGTTTTTTTTCCTGTAATTTATATATAGTCTCAGAGCGTTGTGGTCGGAAAAGATACTTGATAAGATTTCAATTTTCTTAAATTTACCAAGGCTTGATTTGTGACACAGGATATGATCTATCCTTGAGAATGTTCCATAAGCATTTGAGAAGAAAGTGTATTCTGTTGTTTTTGGATGGAATGCCCTATAAACATCATCAATTAAATATGTCTTGTTTAAAGTATCATTTAAAGCTTATGTTTCCTTATTTATTTTCATTTTGGTTGATCTGTCCATTGGTGAAAGTGGGGTGTTAAAGTCCCCTACTATTACTGTGTTACTGCTGATTTCCCCTATAATGGCTGTTAGCATTTGCCTTATGTATTGAGGTGCTCCTATGTTGGGTGCATAAATGTTTACAATTGGTATATCTTCTTCTTGGATTGATCCCTTGATCATTGTGTAGTTTCCTTCTTTGTCTCTTGTAATAGTTTTTATTTTAAAGTCTATTTTGTCTGATATGAGAATTGCTACTCCAGCTTTCTTTTGATTTCCATTTGCATGGAATATCTTTTTCCATCCCCTCACTTTTAGTCTGTATGTGTCCCTAGGTCTGAAGTGGGTCTCTTGTAGACAGCATATATATGGATCTTGTTTTTGTATCCATTCAGCATTTGGTGGTGCTAAATTCTCTTAGCTTTTGCTTGTCGGTAAAGGTTTTAATTTCTCTGTCATATCTGAATGAGATCCTTGCTGGGTAGAGTAATCTTGGTTGTAGGTTCTTCCCTTTCATCATTTTAAATATGCCATTCCACTCTCTTCTGTCTTGCAGAGTTTCTCCTGAAAGATTATCTGTTATCCTTATGGGATTCCTTTGTGTGTTATTTGTTATTTTTTCCCTTGCTGCTTTTAATATTTTTTCTTTGTATTTAATTTTTGATAGTTTGGTTAGTATGTGTCTTGGCCTGTTTCTCCTTGGATTTATCCTGTATGGGACTCTCCACGCTTCCTGGACTTGATTGCCAGTTTCCTTTCCCATGTTAAGGGAAATATTCATCTACAATCCTTCAAACATTTTCCCAGACCCTTTCTTTTTCTCTTTTTCTTCTGGGACCCCATAATTCGAATGTTGTTGAGTTAAATTTGCCCCAGAGGTCTCTGATACAATCTTCAATTCTTTTCATTCTTTTTTCTTTATTCTGCTCTGTTGTAGTTATTTCCAGCCATTCCACTCTCTTCTGTCTTGCAGAGTTTCTCCTGAAAGATTATCTGTTATCCTTATGGGATTCCTTTGTGTGTTATTTGTTATTTTTTCCCTTGCTGCTTTTAATATTTTTTCTTTGTATTTAATTTTTGATAGTTTGGTTAGTATGTGTCTTGGCCTGTTTCTCCTTGGATTTATCCTGTATGGGACTCTCCACGCTTCCTGGACTTGATTGCCAGTTTCCTTTCCCATGTTAAGGGAAATATTCATCTACAATCCTTCAAACATTTTCCCAGACCCTTTCTTTTTCTCTTTTTCTTCTGGGACCCCATAATTCGAATGTTGTTGAGTTAAATTTGCCCCAGAGGTCTCTGATACAATCTTCAATTCTTTTCATTCTTTTTTCTTTATTCTGCTCTGTTGTAGTTATTTCCACTATTTTATCTTCCAGGTCACTTATCCGTTCTTCTGCCTCAGTTATTCTGCTATTGATTCCTTCTAGAGAATTTTTAATTTCATTTATTTTTTTTTCATCATTGTTTGTTTGCTCTCTAGTTCTTCTACGTCCTTGTTAAACATTTCTTGTATTTTCTCCATTCTTTTTCCACGATTTTGGATCATCTCTTCTATCATTACTCTGAATTCTTTTTTCAGGTAGGCTGCCTATTTCCTCTTCATTTGTTTCGTTTGGTGGCTTTTTACCTTTCTCCTTCATCTGCTGCATATTTCTCTGTCTTCTCATTTTGTTTAACTTACTGTGTTTGGGTATCCTTTTCTCAGGCTTGAGGTTCATAGTTCCTTTTGTTTTTAGTGTCTGCCCCCAGTGGATAAGGTTGGTTCAGTGGCTTGTGTAGGCTTCCTGGTGGAACTGGACTGGTGCTTAGGTACTGGTGGCTGAGGCTGGATCTTGCTTTCTGGTGGGCAGGGATGTGTCCTGGGATGTGTTTTTGGGTGTCTGTGAACTTAGTATGTTTTTAGTCAGCCTCTTTGCTAATTGGTAGTGTTCTGTTCCTGGCTTGCTGGTTGTTTGGCATGGGACATCCAGCACTGGATCTTGCTGGCCATTGAGTGGAGCTGGGTCTTAGTGTTGAGATGGAGATTTCTGGGAGAGCTCTCACCAATTATATTACTTGGGCTGGGAGGTCTGCAGTGGTCCAATGTCCTGAACTTTGCTCTCCCTCTTCAGAGGCTCAGGCCTGACACCAGGCTGGAGCATCAGAACACTGTCAGCCAAAGGCCTAGAAGCAAAGAGAGAAAAAAAGAAAGAAAATGATAATAATAATTTTTTTTAATTTAAAAATTTATTATAACAAATACATTTTAAAAACTATTAAAATAAAAAAGTAATAATAATAAAAAAAGAAGAGAATAACCAAACCTTTAAACAAACCCACCAATGATAACAAGCACTAAAACTATACTAATATAAACATAAAGATCAGAAACAAGTCAGTCACAGACATCAAACCCCAAGTCTACAGGTGCTCCCAAAGTCCACCTACTCAATTTGTGATGATTCGTTGTCTATTCAAGTATTCCACAGATGCAGGGTACATCAAGTTGAGTGTGGAGATTTAATCCACTGCTCCTGAGGCTGCTGGGAGAGATTTCCCTTTCTCTTCTTTGTTGACCCAGCTCCTGGGGTTCAGCTTTGGATTGATCCCATCTCTGCCTGTAGGTCACCCTTAGGCCTCTGTTCCTGCCCAGACAGGACAGGGTTAAAGCAGCAGCTGATTCAGGGTCTCTGGCTCACTCATGCCGGGGAGAGGGAGGGGTACGGAATGCGGGGCGAGCCTGTGGCAGCAGAGGCCAGGGTGACATTGCAACAGCCTGAGGCACGCCGTGTGTTCTCCCAGAGAAATTGTCCCTGGATCACGGGACCCTGGCAGTGGTGATAATAATAATTTTTTTTAATTTAAAAATTTATTATAACAAATACATTTTAAAAACTATTAAAATAAAAAAGTAATAATAATAAAAAAAGAAGAGAATAACCAAACCTTTAAACAAACCCACCAATGATAACAAGCACTAAAACTATACTAATATAAACATAAAGATCAGAAACAAGTCAGTCACAGACATCAAACCCCAAGTCTACAGGTGCTCCCAAAGTCCACCTACTCAATTTGTGATGATTCGTTGTCTATTCAAGTATTCCACAGATGCAGGGTACATCAAGTTGAGTGTGGAGATTTAATCCACTGCTCCTGAGGCTGCTGGGAGAGATTTCCCTTTCTCTTCTTTGTTGACCCAGCTCCTGGGGTTCAGCTTTGGATTGATCCCATCTCTGCCTGTAGGTCACCCTTAGGCCTCTGTTCCTGCCCAGACAGGACAGGGTTAAAGCAGCAGCTGATTCAGGGTCTCTGGCTCACTCATGCCGGGGAGAGGGAGGGGTAAAGAATGCGGGGCGAGCCTGTGGCAGCAGAGGCCAGGGTGACATTGCAACAGCCTGAGGCACGCCGTGTGTTCTCCCAGAGAAATTGTCCCTGGATCACGGGACCCTGGCAGTGGTGGGCTGCCCAGTCTCCTGGGGTGTGTGGATAGTGACCTGTGCTTGCACATATGCTTCTTGGTGGCTGCAGCAGCAGTGTTAGGGTTTCATGCCCATCTCTTTGATCCGAGCCGATAGCAGTGGCTTGCACCCATCTACTGGAGCTTGTTTAAGTGGTGCTCTGCCTTCTGTGGGCAGACGGGGAAGGAATCCCCTCTCCTCGTGCACCCTGAAACAATGGTCTCTTGCCCCTTAGGCAGGTCCAGGCTTTTTCCTGGAGTCCCTCCCGGCTAGCTGTGGTGCGCTAACCCTGTCAGGCTGTCTTCATGCAGCCAACTTTAGTCCTCTCCTTGGGGTCTGACTTCCAAAGCCTGAGCCTCAGCTCCCAGCCCCCACCCACCCTGGTGGGTGAGCAGAAAAACCTCTCAAGCTGGTGAGTGCTGGTCGGCATGGATTCTCTGTGTGGGAATCTCTCTGCTTTGCCACCTGCACTCCTGTTGGTGTGCTCTCCTCCGTGGCTCTGAAGCTTTCACCCACCCACTCCGTGTCTCCACCAGTGAAGGGGCTTCCCAGTGTGTGGAAACGTTTCCTACTTCACAGCTCCCTCCCAGAGGTGCAAGTCCCATCCCTATTCTTTTGTCTCTGTTGTTTCTTTTGCCCTACCCAGGTACGTGGGTAGTTTCTTGCCTTTTGGGAAATCTGAGGTCTTCTGCCAGTGTTCAGTAGGTGTTCTGTAGGAGTTGTTCCACATGTAGCTGTATATTTGATGTATTTGTGGGGAGGAAGGTGATCTCCACGTCTTACTCCTCTGCCATCTTGAAGGTCCCCCCTTCATTTGTTCTTAAAATCCATATTTTCTCCTTGTATTAAATTTGGAAAAAAATGAAAATTTGTCCTATGCTTTAGCCGTATTTTTCAGTAGTAGCTTTGCAATGACAAGGAAATGAAACAATAATAAATCTTATGTAAACAAGACACGAGAGAATGAATTTGAAATTGTTTATTTTAGTTAATTTTTTTATCAATAATTAAACAAGTTGTTTTGAGAAATAATATTTTTAGATGTTTTAATGACTTTGTACACAGAGATAATATGTATGCAATAACTTTCCCTGAGACCAAGTTAATGGAACATTTTGATATTAAGTCAGAAAGAGAAAAACAAATACTGTATGCAAACACATATATATGGAATCTAAAAAGAAAAAAAAAAGGTTCTGAAGAACCTAGGGGCAGTACAGGAATAAAGACGCAGATGTAGAGCATGTACTTGAGGACATGGGGAGGGGAAAGGGTAAGCTGGGACAAAGTGAGACAGTAGCATTGACATATATACACTACCAAATGTAAAATAATAGCTAGTGGGAAGCAGCCGCATAGCACAAGTAGATCAGCTCGGTGCTTTGTGTCCACCTAGAGGGGTGGGATAGGGAGGGTGGGAGGGAGATGCAAGAGGGAGGAGAAATGGGGATAAATGTATATGTATAGCTGATTCACTTTGTTATACAGCAGATACTAACACACCATTGTAAAGCAATTATCCTCCAATAAAGATGTTTAAAAAAAATCATTACCTATAGACATAATCATTTTTCTTCACTGATGCAAAAAAAATCATTATTTCTTCCTCATTGGGCATTTGTTGTCAGTACTGGTCTTTGGTTCTGTATGAGAATTCAGCTTATTGCTTTTTTTTTTTTTTTTTTTTTTTTGCTGTACGCGGGCCTCTCACTGTTGTGGCCTCTCCCGTTGCGGAGCACAGGCTCCAGACACGCAGGCTCA
The DNA here is from genome assembly GCF_002837175.3 of Physeter macrocephalus. Taxonomy (NCBI): domain Eukaryota; kingdom Metazoa; phylum Chordata; class Mammalia; order Artiodactyla; family Physeteridae; genus Physeter; species Physeter macrocephalus. The sequence continues at coordinate 86,341,528 of NC_041221.1, read as the reverse complement.
GCGGCCATGGCTCACGGGCCCAGCCGCTCCGCGGCATGTGGGATCTTCCCGAACCGAGGCACGAACCCGTGTCCCCTGCATCGGCAGGCGGACTCTCAACCACTGCGCCACCAGGGAAGCCCCAGCTTACTGCTTTAAAAAACAAAACTGATGATGTTTCCAGGAAAGATGACAGAGAGAGAATATCTCCAGTTCTGGCTAATTTCAAAGGGAAGAGCAGTTACAGGTGTCCCATAAAATGTCCTTCTCATTCTGTCAGGCTTAGGGAGGAAGAAGGAAATAATTTAAACTTGACTCTACATAACATTTTGACTTTGTTTGTGGAATGGCAAAGGGCATTTCAGAATAGGTGATTTTTAGAAAATATCTTTTTCATTTTAAGTTATATTATTCTCTCCTAATAATTTATATATTTCCTTATAATACTGTGAACATGCTGAACACAAAAGGGGTATCAGCTAATAAAAACCCAAGTCTTCAAATTAAACTGGAGAGGAGACTAAGAGAGGAGATCCTATCTAAAGGAACATGTCATTCAGCACCTGGTCCCTTCCCAGTATTTATCTTGTTCTTATGATGAAGCCTTTGAGTATGCTAATTAGAATTTAAGCTACTCAGATTGAGGAAATGAACTAAAGAAGGAAGGGAAAGAATCCAGGCAGCAAAACCATTTTCTGTTGCAGATATTTCTAAACAGATGACTAGAGAATTGTAGAGAGAAATTTTCTAAAGGTGTTGCTTTTCAGGGTGCTAAGGAGCCTGTAAAAGAAACGCTATTGGTAGTGGGAATGAGTGGAAGAGAATAAAGAGATTTAAAGGGAAATTATGAAGGGCTTGATTTTCTAAGTGACTGTTTTTGGGTTAAGAAAAGTTTTATTTTAAGAACAGCTTTAAAGTTTCCCTGTTAAATACCATATGCTACCACATATATATGGAATCTAAAAAAAAAAAAAAAGGTCATGAAGAACCTAGGAGCAGGATGGGAAGAAAGACTCAGACCTACTAGAGAATGAACTTGAGGACACGGGGAGGGGGAAGGGCAAGCTGAGACAAAGTGAGAGAGTGGCATGGACATATATACACTGCCAAATGTAAAACCGATAGCTAGTGGGAAGCAGCCACATAGCACAGGGAGATCAGCTCGGTGCTTTGTGACCACCTAGAGGGGTGGGATAGGGAGGGTTGGAGGGAGGGAGTCACAAAAGGGAAGAGATATGGGTATATATGTATATGTATAGCTGATTCATTTTGTTATAAAGCAGAAACTAACCCACCATTGTAAAGCAATTATACTCCAATAAAGATGTTAAAAAATAAAAAAATTTCCCCATTATACTTTAATTAAAAATTTCCCCATGGTTTCAGTAAAACATTTCCTATATAACTGTACTTCTCGAGTACTGCCCTCACGGAGAGTAAAGGAAGATGGTTTAAATAAACAGGACAGTCTGTCCCATCCCTATCTTTCTATTTCTATATGAGGTGAGGAAGCTAGATTTAACTGAATGGACTGTTTCCTGTAGTTCAGGCACAAGGTAATGATCCACCTACAGACTATAGGAAATATATTCTCTAACACAGGCAGCTTTTGGTGAAGAGCATGTAAAATTGAGGGCCACTTTCACTTTTCTGTGGAAAGAAGTTCCCTGCAGGGAGAGGTTCTGAATCAAAATAATGGGAGCTCATGTTATAATCTCACAATAAAGAAGGTAGCCACCAAAATCTAGGGAGTGTATGTGTATGTTTGTGTGCTGCAATGACACACTGTAATGTCCTCTATAATTGGGACCCATAGAGTCTAAAAAGAGATAGGGGATGGTAGATTATATTATTTTATAGAAAAAAATTTCTTTTTGAAAATTATGGCATAAAGTAATATAGATTAATTGAGTACCATATTGGATACTTTGGAATCTCATGAATGGGTTGTAAATATAATTGTCCCTGGAGTACCACCTTCACTTTCTTGAGGGCTGTGCCTGACACTTGAGACATTTGATAGGTAAGAAAAATCATGACATTAACACACACCTGTTGTTTTCCTGCTTAACCTGATGGAGACTAATAAGTCTAAATGCTGTACCCAATATACCCACCAAATATTTATCCCTGGGTAGCATTTGTTTGGAAACTACCCAGAATGTTAAGGCACTAGAATGCATATGGAGAGATTTTCATTAGATATGATCTTGGCTATATTCTTGGGAGTGATTAACATTTTTGTTTTCTCTCCTCAACAGAGACTAACAGTCACCAATCCATAGTCAGTCATTCTTTGAACAAAATACTTTTCAAAATGTGTATTCCCTGTCAAATATTGACTCTCATCACAAAATAGATTTTAATAGTGGATTATAGTATGACATGTTCTAAGACTGCTATTCTGATTGGGTTCTTCAGTCAGGGAGTTTCATCAATTCTAATGAAATTATTAGAGACATGGTGCTCAGACTAAAGGGGGAGTAAATTCCACATGTGGGATTTCTAGTTCCTATGGCCAAGAATTACTCCACTGAGTTTCCTCTCCAGTTTTGGTTGTTTGGACATAAGCTTCAATTAATCATTGATCTCTACCTTGGGGTAGGAGATGAGAGTAGAAAATAGATTATGTTTTCCCAAAGCAGATAAACTAGAAGATAAATTTTCAGAGGCTTATCACTTGATTATAGTTTTAGTTTACAATAATATGTTTAGACAAAAATATCTTTATCTAACTTAAGCACCATGTTAGGAGCTTCAAGCTCCCGTTACAGGACTTAGGCATGCCTGATAAGCATACAAATGCTATATATGTGAATTAAAGAGAAGAGATCTTTGTAGAATTCCATAGCTTCAACAAATTAGAAACTGGAGGGCTAGAGGTGAGAGCAAGCCATAGCCATTAGAGCTCAATTTACACAGAAGATTTGTGCCTCCATATGATGAATATTTCTAATCCATTTAAACTATTCAGAACCTGAACTCCTTCCTAGGGATCGAGGAATTCCTCACATTATGAGTTTTGATGGGAGGCTGGAATATGAAATTGTCAAATACTTTCTTTTCCAGCCTCCCTTCAGCTAGGTTATAGGTATGTGTCCATGGATCCACCAATCAAATGGATCTACCCCAGAGTTTGATTCAGAAGCTAGGAACAAACAAGAGGAAACTAGAAATTTCCGCCTGATGGTGGAGTCTGTAAAACATCATTGAGTTTCTGGGGCAAGAGTAACAGCAGTGCCAGTTGTAGCACCCATTGTCAGCTGTCACTGTCGCATAGCAGTAACGCTAGTCTTAGCAATGGTCCTGCATTGGAACTGGTTGCATGGCGGCAGCTCTATGGCATTATCTTAAGCATCATCTTACGCTGTTTCTGAACCTGGTTCTCCAGTTCTCCTGTGATTGTCTGAGCTACTAATATCTTTTTAGTACATTCCTTTTCTGCCAAAATCAACTTGAATCTGTTTCTGTGGCTTACAGCTAAAATGCCTGACTAAAACACACCAAATATTAGACATGAGCAGTGAACATTTTCCATTTATTATGGAAATCTGTAGGTTTATGATCAATTTTCTTCCCTCATAAGGCAAAGAATCAGGCACAAAGACTGCAAATTTAAATGACACATTGTTTACCAAGACCTAACCCTTTCAAAGAACATATAAGTAATCACTAGAATATACAAAAATTTAAAGCAATGTCCTGAAAATGTTTTGCCAATTTCTAGTTCTTCAAGAGAGAAGGCCTGAAAAAGGTTCTCTAATTTTACAATTTTGAAAAATAGAGCAAATCATACTCTTCTTAATACATTGTCATACTTTGGGTTCTCAGGAGTCATACATAAAAGAATACTTTTTATTTTTTTTGTGGTACGCGGGCCTCTCACTGTTGTGGCCTCTCCCGTTGCGGAGCAAAAGTTCCGGACGCGCAGGCTCAGCGGCCATGGCTCACGGGCCTAGCCGCTCCGCGGCCTGTGGGATCTTCCCGGAGCGGGGCACGAACCTGCGTCCCCTGCATTGGCAGGCAGACTCTCAACCACTGCGTCACCAGGGAAGCCCAAGAAACCGTTTTTAATTTTGACTAAAACTTTCCAAATATATTGGATGCTGCAATAATTTTCATGCAATACTTATTAGTATTCCTCAAACCAGGGTCCTGTGGAACATTCTTAGAAGACATAGAAATGTTTAGTTATTGAGTATCCATTGAGGATAAAATACTATGCTATTCTTGATTAATACGAAAAATTTAAAAGTAGTTTTAGATTTTCCTTTTAAAAGTTTCAAAGAAATTGAAATTCTGGGCCTCAATCTCAATCTCAATCTGTGAAATGGAAAAAAAAATAGTAGTACCTACAACATAGGATTGTTTCCATATTAAAAGAGATAATATGGCTAAAACCTTTAAAAAAGTACCTACTGAGTATTAGCTTATATAATTATGTCACTTAATTTGTGTACAAAAGTGACAACATTAATTCATTGTATGGAAGACAGTAATGATTTCTTTTATGATAAATTGATAGAATTACTCTACTCTCTCACTTCTCTCATATACAGCTTCCTTTGTGACTAAATAATATGCATTTTTGAAGATACCCATGGAATATTGTTTATATAGTTTTGGATAGAGTAAGACTAAATAAATATAATGAAGATCATATTTGCTAAAAAATATGAATGGTGTTTTGTGAGAGGTGTCATTATTATAACATACAATAACAATACCTAAAAATTGTTCTCTTCCCAGTGTACATCTATTTATATAACATTGGTAATGTTTTCAGGCCCTGTATTACCATTAGTAAAGCCACAATCTTTTTTCTGGCAAGAAATGAAATTAATGAAAGTACATAATAGCCTGAGTAGCAAGTGTGAAAAAACCTTTATTTAAATGGAAGGATTAATGTGAAAATATTATTTCTTAACTGCCCTTAAACAATTATTATGTTAATTAGTATTTCAACTTTCATAGAGATTAGATGAGAATTTATGAAGGGTAAAAAGTCTTTCCATTTTTAATCGGCTACTTTGATATATTTCTCCATAGAAACCTTCTTATATTCTGATTTTTAGCTGTGCCACTTTTTATTGAAAAGTTGCAGAAACAGAATCCCCTGGTTACATGTCAACTGTGTACCTGAAGACTTTTCAAATAATGTACAAAACATGCATAAAACTATTGAGAAAATAATGGATTTTGTGCAAGGCATGATCCCAGGTGGTATTTTGCAAATAAAGCTTGTCTTGTAATGTTATATCAGGTGAACCTAAGAACAGAGGGCAAAATTGCTATCAAGAGTAAATGATTGGAATCCAATTTTTCTGTTAACTGAACTGAACCCATATGCACATTTTAATATTCCTCAGATTTGATAGGCATATTATATTAGTAATTTTCTACTCACCACATATTGTAATTTGGTATTTAATTATTTGCATGAAATAACTCATCAGCTGAAACTTATTATATAAAAAAGCACAAAAATAAGGCCTTTTTTCACACACCAGTGCTTTGAAAAACTGGTTTGCCAAACTCAAAATGGCAAAATTAATAAAATGAGTAGCTAAGCATCCTATTTGCAAATGTACTCCTGGATGTATTTTTGAAGCTTAATTGAAGAAATATATATATATATATTTACTGACATTTTGATAAGAAAATGTTTACTTTTTAAATTTAGTAATTGTGGAAACAAATTGCCTGAATACATTTGAAACAAAGAAATCAAATTTGAGTCAATTTATTATAGATAAGTAATAAATTGATTGCAATTTTTTTCACAGTGTTTTGTTTAATCATTAAAGTGATTGGAAAATATGTAGGCATTTAATCAAAATGTTAAAATATTCAGAAAACTCTTAGTATAGAGTACTGAAGGCTCAGGGGGTGATTTGAATGTTGTCTATGAAAACCTTGCCTGCACTGAAGAAAAATCAAGGCAAAGGATGAGCTCCTTGAGAGACTTGTTTATAGAGAAGAAAGATCTTCTTCACTGTATGCTTTTCAGGGTATGAATTCTGAAAGAAATTTTCTGCTGTAGATCTAGACGCATCTTTCTCAGGGACAGTTTTAAAGTAGGAAAATGCCTGTTTTCAAAGGTTACAACATAGTCCTAATAAAAACTGGGTGGATACATCTGATATTTTAAGTTCCTGTCATGGATAAGATGGAAGCATATGATTTTTGACCTAGGTGAGAATTGCAGTAGTCCCCCATTTCTTTGTTCATAAGATTTTCCACAGGAAAAACAACCAGGAGGTACAGTCCAAATTCTCCCTGATGGTAATTTTACTATTTTACATGTTTTCATTGTTGATTTTCAGGAAACACATCTAACACACAAGCTACTTTCTCAGTTTATGGAGGGATGACCAATCCATGAGAAAGCAAAAGAAGTATGGTATAGTACCCTTTCCTTCACACTTGCATACCTGGGGGCATTTCTTCAGGCTTACATTGAGCCCCTGCTGATGTCAGGTGTGCAGAGCTGGTCTGGCCTTGCCTCTGTAGCTTGGTAATTCTATTCATCCCAATGGAGGGTAGTTTTTCACTCTTTCTCCATGTCTTTCTCCTATTTCCACCTTTCTCATTCTTTCTTTATCTCTTAGGCTCCATATAGCTCAGTTATTTTCACTGGGTAAGGTGACAGTGGGAGATTGGTGATGGATCGTTTGATATTAAATGCTATCCTATAGTGCTAACCTGTTCTAGTATCAGGGAATCCACTCATTTCTCTCTTTCTCGGAGACTAAGTTCCCTACGTCATACATTGGGTCATCTCCCTTCACACTTCAAGATTTGGACTTGATTTTCTATGTTTTCAGTTAACTTTGCCTGTCCACAACCACAGAATCATTTTCTTTATCCTCATTATGTCCGTGGAGTCTTCACCATAAAACAAAACCATATTTGCTTTTATTAAAGGGGCAATTTTATTATATTTAAAATGAAGCAGCAAGGTATTTACTAGTGTTAGTTCAATTTCAGTAAATTAATGTCTAGGTATTTTGTGCAGAATTAAGAGTTATTTCAGGAAATAGGGTCTTACATTATAGATGGGCCATTACTGCCTACATCACCTTATTTTTAGTCAAATGTTTTTGTTTAAGAGTATGCTGAGTACTGAACAAAGGGAACAAAAAAATCTATTTGAAGGATTCTCTTTTAAAGACACAGATTTCATTTAAAAAGAGGCATTCTATTTTAAGTTTATAGAATTCCTAGTGATCTGCACTTGTACCAGTAACAATGCAAAGCATTATTTAATTTTTTCATAAAGTCCAGAAACTTTGCATTATAATGTTTATAGGATATGGTTACCAATGTTTAGTTTTTTCTACAGAGTAAGTTGTAGATTAGTTGGATGTTAATGAATGAATTATGGTTTGATATTAATTCAAAATTGAACTAGACATAATTTCTTTCTTATCTTTTATAAAATTTTGATTCTTTTTTCCTTTCTATTCTAATACCTTATCTACCTCTTTTTAAAAATAATCAAAGTGTTAAAATGAACATGGTGATTACCATATTAAAATACATTAACTATAAATTACTCTTCTTTGGTATTAGAAATACTTTGTTGGTGTGGCCGTTGCATCCTGAGGTACATCCATACCATTTTGATTTTGATGTATGGGAAAAGCTGCTCCAAAAAAGGATCTTTTTCTAGTACATTCCCTATATCTCCCCTTTTTGATACATTTATTTAGTTTAACAAGCAAAGTCTCTTAAAGCATAAGTACTCCAGAAGGAATAATAGAGATGTTTATTTATTAAATAATTTTTTAACTAGCCTGACAGCTGACTTAGAATAAAGCTGATGATGTCTAGATCTCTAATGGAGCCAGAGGTCTCTAAGATGGTACGTGTCTAACAGAGGTAGGTGTGGGAATCAGTAGGAGAGGGCTGAGAAAAACTATTTTTTGTCCAGGGATGGTATCATATTTTAATTTTTTTCCCCATTCTCACCTGTGATATCTACATTTTGGGTAATTTGTTGACTATATATTGAAAGTTTTTTTTGTTATGTGGTAAATTTATTCTATTATTCTAAATTTAGATGGAGAATAATATAATAATATAGTAGAATTTCATGAGAAAGACTTGGATTTATACCTAAGATTTACATGAGTCAGAGAATAATAACCACTTTAAAAAATACCACTATATCCTGTGTTGACAGGTATTTCTATGTTGAATTCCTAATTTAAACATATTTTTTTGTAAAACAAATATGTGTCTTAACAGACGCTTTTATTTGAAAGCATAAAGTTCAGATTTTAGAGCATATTTTTGCATTTTATTTTAGTTTTGTTTCGTTTTTATTGAAGTATAGTTAATTTACAATGTTCTTTTAGTTTCAGGTGTGTAGCACAGTGATTCAGTCATATTTTTGCGTTTTAAAATCTGATATTTAAAACATTTCTAAATTAAAAAAATAATTTTAGTGTTGTTTGTTTTTTTTTTTCTCAGTCAGAGACATTGATTTTCTCTTTGCTGGAGGTGGAAATATAAAATAGTAATGTACTGTTACTTTTTAAGTTTAAGTCTAAGTAAAGTTGAGGTGTTGTTTTCCTTTGAATTATTGAACCATATGAAGAAACATCATTTTGGTTATTAACTGTAGAAAGGAGACTGGGGAAAATTCATCAAATAGATAAGTTTTCCAGGATAAAGAATATAAAATATATGGAAAACATTGAATGTTGACACATATTTATGTCTTGTTCAGTCAATAAATAAAACTTTACTTTTAAAAATCTATTTATTTTTCTTAAAGTTCCTAATACCTTTCTCATTCACCAAATATTTGATAGATTAATGCATTAATTAACAAAAGAAATGACGCATGGATTTAGGCTACATAGTCATGCTTAATGCTTGTGTATGAGTTTTAAACCAACAAAGCCATGGGCTCAAATCTGTGTTTTACAAAGATAAATATAGTGGCAGAAGGAAGAGTATATCATACCTCAATTTTTAAATGTTTATGAGTCCAGGTACGTGCTAGGTCTTGTTACCAGTAAACAAATAAAAAACAATTAAAGGCATAAAATAAACATAAAATAACAAATATTAATAATTATAAAATAAAATGTATAATAAATAAAAATCTTAAATGCCATAACAAATATACTTCAGACAATAGTGAAAGTATAAACAAGGAAGTATTTTGATTTGGTTGGGAGAGTTAGTAAATTTGTCATCTAGAGGTGATATTTAAGTTGATCCTTGAGAGATGGTAGAATTTCAGAAAGCAATGACAATGAAAAGACATTCTAAATGGAGGAAAAATGTGATTAGAGGCACAGAGTGGAGAGCAGAGTATTTTGAGTAATGTTGAACCAATTCTGTTTGCCAATCACGTAGACTACATAAACAAGGTAGTAGAATATGAGGCTAGATGGATATATTGAGGCCAGATTAAGGAAGGACTTGAAGGCCAGGCTTAAAAGTGTGATGAGTTTTATTTAGGTAATGGGCAATGAAGAGAAATTATTGAAATGAGAACTAACATAATTAGAGCTGTGATTTTAAGATTTTTCTAAATATCATCACTATGCATCAAAATGGGTTAGAGAAAACTTAAATAATGGGTACTGGTTAGGAACCTATTAGAGTCATTGAAATGAGAAATGATGTGGACCCAACTGAGATCTGCAGGTAGGCATGGAAAAAAATTGAAGAGTTGCTATAGGCATTGAAAAGTTATATTTGATTGAGCTAAAATGTGCAGGAGAAGGAAGTATGAAGATCAAAAGAAAACATCAGATTGGGGGCAATTGTACAATAATGGTAGAAGAAGCAGTTTGGGGAGAGTTAAAAATCATGGGCCTAGCACCTGGATAAAGGATAGGTCTTGCAACATAGATGTGAAAACATAAGGATAGTGCCAGCAACATACATAAGCACACTGTCCTCCAAACTTAAAACTTCTAATGAAGGGAAAATTAAAACTAGTTTAATGTGTGGTATCAAAGATATGCTCTTAATAACTAGGTTTTATTGCATCATTGTATGGACCTGCATAGCTATATCAAGGATTTCTTCCTATTGATTATGGGGAAATGTACCATTTCATTTGTTCTGTGAGTTAATGTCCCTCTGCATCTTATATCTCAGCCACACCAAACTATGTTGTTACCCAAAGTCACCACATTTACACTTCCATGCTTTTGTACACAATCTCCTCTAGCAAAAATAAAATTCCTTTATTCACCCATAAAATTCCCATGCATTAATTTTTTTCCCCATGCCTTCTTTTAAGATCCAATTCAAGCCTCTGTTTTGGTGAAGTCTTTCCCTTCTAATCTATGTATACATTAGACTTTATATATATCTAATGTATGTGTTGTATGCATGTGTGTGTATATATATGTATAATATACATATGCATGCATGTATGTATGTATAAAATATACATACATATGCTTATAAAATTCACCTAACTTAGGTTTGGCCAGCTGAGCCTTTAAATTTGTTTAAGGGTATTTCCTAGCTCCTAGAGGGATTCTCATATTCAAGATTGTGCTTTGATGTGAAAGCGACATTGCTCAGTGGGGAGGCTGCTCAAATCTACTTTGTTACTGTATATAAGTGATTCAGAGCATATATAATAAAGGACAGTTTTCAGTGTCCCAACACTTTTATCTATATGATGCCAAGATGCAAGATATTAGCAGACATTTGGATAGTTAAATTTTCTACTTTTCATCTTAATGCTCTGGTGTCATTTAGACACAGACTCAGAAGACATGTCTTTAAGGATTAAATTTATAGAATTCTCCATAATGGATAACACCAAAGAGATCAGTTATTTTGAGCATTTAGAAATGTAAATGTATTCCTGTTTAATTGTTTGGTCTTTGAACCTCATAAAGAACAGCTGGAGCTGGAATTCTGTAATTTCTAAGACTAATAAATTGATATTGTGGGATGGCTCTATGCCTATAGAGGGGGTATTATGTCCTATGGAATTCAATAAGGCATTTGTTTCTGTACACGGACAAAATTAATCCTGAATGCAAATGCTGATACAACAAGGTATTTGGCTTTATAGTCTGTCAACAGCATTCTGTGCTGTTAGCCATGGTGTTTAATTTTATCATAAAATACCTGTCCAAACACATTAATGTCCTTAGGATTCTAAAGGTTTATTCTAATTTCAGGAAACAAGGGATTTGAAATACTTCTTTATCAGTTTCTAGGTGAACTGTGATTATAACTTTTTTTAACTCCTTAAATAATTCCTATAGTGCTAGAGAAATTTGAGAACGCAACAGAGCTTTTTTTCTAATCAGACATTATAAACACAACTTCATTTCACACCTGAAAACAGCAAATCGTGTGCATGCTTGAAACCTGTTTTCCTGTGACTCATCATGTGACTATAACTTGGAGACTGAAAATACTATTACCCAATTAATTCCAAGTTACTAAGTGCAGCAGCAATACGCAAATAACAAAATATTAGAGTGTGAACTACTCAATTTCTTAAGTGATAGAGAAAAGCATAAGTAAAACAAATGTGCATATGCTTCTGCATTCAACCTTCTTGTATTCATTGAACAAATATTTATTATGTGCATACTGGGCCAACACCATTCAAAGCCCTGAGAATTATACAGGTCTGAATAAAGCCAGGCTCTAAATGTAAGGAGATCACAGATGAGTAGATGAGACGGACACCTGCCTACAAATGTAAGAGAAACTTTCTTACAGAAATTCCACCTAATGGTTAATTGAATTGTAGACGTGAATTGGCTCTCTCATTCCTACAATAACACATAATTGATGGATGTCCGTGGTACACTGAAAGTTATGGTAATTTGGGGTGCTTTTCTGCTTTCACTACCAATAGTGTTACATGCTTGCCAAGAGAACTGGCTATTTTTCCCAATCATGTTTATGCCAATTGAATGGACTATTAATTTACTTTTTAAAAAATACACCTATAATAGTATATACAATAGAGTGATACAACAAATAATAATAATAATAATGAAACATATGCCCATGTACCCACAACCAACTTAATGAAAAAAGTAATACTAGTACTTTGCAACTTTGTCTCTGTGAATTGTGCTTTTTATAATTTCATAATTTAATTAATGTTACATAAAAGGACATAAATTATATAAATGTGTATAAAAGAAAATTAATAGTCATTTATGTGAGCACTGTGAAAATGTTTTGGAAAAATTGATAAAAATAAGTCACTAAAATTATAATTGATTTAGAGTATGACTGAAAAGCCTGCAAAGTTTGAGAAAAAAAATCATGAAATACATCTTTCTTTAGAACTTTTTATCTTTGATTTCTCATTACACTTGAATGAGACCAATATGTGAATTGTATGAAAGATGATGTAAAACTTTAATCAGCAGATTCATACTCGAATAAATGATATTGGCCCAATATCATGATACTGGCAAATGAAAGTACATTGATATGTTGTAGAATAAAATAAAATGCTTCTGATGTAAATGTATGACTTTTCAATTACCTGCTTTCAAAGCCATATTTTTATTTAAGCGAAAAACTACCCAGTTCAAGGATAATGTCTAAAAGAATTTCAACTTTAATTACAATATAGAAGTTTTGAAGAAGGTATCTACAAGGACAACTTATTCGAGTGTTTAAACACCACACCCTCAGTCACGTCTTATCAGATAATCCTACCTAAACTAGCCCTTATTTAGCCTCTTTATTCTCCAACCCATATTTTATTTTCCTTTATGGTACCATTACTACCTGTCACCACATTTTATTTGCATTTATTTTCTGCCTCCTTCACAAGAACATGAGTCGCATGAGAGCAGGGGCTTTGTTTTGTTTGCCACATTAGCTTCAGCATCCCAGGAAGACAGGTGCAGGTCAGTAAATATGTGCCGAAGGTTCACAGAGAGACTAAGGGGTAGCTTAACTCTGTGCCGTGCTAGTGGAATTAGTGTGGATCTGCAAGGCGTTTGGAGTTCTGAGGTTTAGTGCTAAGCCTTCAAGGACAATTAAGATTCCCCAGGAAAAGGCCCGGGAAAGAATAATCCCATGAACAAACTTTTTCTCAGAGTAAAGAGCACATGCAAAATGTTGCCTCTGTGAATCTACGAGGCAAATGTTCAAAGATTTCACAGTGGTATACTGATGGATTCTTACGAGAGAGTGCACCTAAACAAAACAAGCTGGGGAAGAAATGTTTGGGCCAAATCATAAGGAACTAAAGATTTTGTACTTCATCTTGTAGGTGATGGAGTTTTTGCTGTATTTGAAGCATGTTCATTTTGAACTTAATTCAGTTTAAAAGGTAGTGTAGGTATAAATACAGAGAAACAAATAAGTTTTGAATGTACCAGAATCAGTGATGTCAAATCAGGCCAAAACTCAGACAAATAAATTATTAAGAATTTGATGAATTTATGTGCGACTAGGGAGATTTTGGTTGCTGTTGCTAAGCATGTACAAGACTACCTGGGACAGTTGAACTGAGGAGCATCAAATCCTAGGGAAAAGGGAAGAAAAAAATATTTTTTCTTCCAATACTCAAGAAATTATGAATTTTGTTCATAGTTATGAAGAGTAATCATGGGGCCACATGTTTTTGTGTTATTTTGCATCCATGGTATGCTGGCTACAGAAGAAACAATGTGCTGTAAGTTGCAGGAAATGTGGCTAATTTCAGAAATTTAGTAAATTTTTCACTTGGAATGAGGATCTGCATTTGGAGGAGAGGTTATTTTTATCCTTAAAAATGTTTCATTCTGAAGGAGGGGAGAGAAATTCAGGGACAATGGAGGACTTGAAGGGAAGTGAGCACTTTCTGACGTGTTATTAGGCTGCTACTCAGCCTCTTCTGCCAGCTTTGCTGATTCATATGGAGCTACCCTGGGGCCACTCAAAGAGATGCAATAATTTAAAGAGACAATATTTTGGTCACTTTAAAATAATCCTGGCCAAACAGGTTGGTTGTACCTAGATGGAGGAAACAAATTCCTCTCTTGGTGGCAGACAGCTGGGCATATTTTGTCTTTGTTAGCATTTTCAATAAGAATCTACATAGATTTTTATATTATTTAATGTTCTGAATTTCTCTATATTTCTCCCCTATGAGTCTATAATAATGACAGAAAAAGTAAGCCCCAAAAATTGAAAGGAAAATTTTCTTCTGCAAACTCAGTTATTCAGTAATTTGTTTCCTCTTAGAATCACAAGTAAGTGATATTTGCTAAGCCAACCCAACTGACAGGTATAGAAAAAATAACAAAGTCTTTAAAAAAATCTTGAGTAAGTTACTCTTCTTATATCATGTGTTTTATTTACCAGGTAGCTGAGAAGGACTCTTTAGGAATGGAGAAAAATTGCTGAATGAGAACTCTTAATTTAGAGACAATTTACATAGTAATTTTAATGACAATGTAAGAAATAAATATAAATTTTAAAGAGAGTGGCCTTAAATATTTAAGATTATGGTACATGTATTAAATGTTACTTAAAATATATCCTCTGCAAATAAGATGTATTCAAAAGATTCACTTATAATGAAGAAATATACAGAAAATTTAACTGCAATATGACTATTAAAACTGGAGATTTTAAAATGTACTCATCATCGTCGGTGGCTCAAAATGAGAAAATGTTTGGTGTGCTGGGGGTTTCAACTACTAGACAAAGTTACTTTTGGAAAACATATTGGTTTCCACTGGTCGTGGTAAAACCTCATCTTGGATAACTATTTAATCACATGGTGTCAGTGGATATGATCTTCATGTCTGTATCCACAGCTTAGATCTCTCTTCCATGCTACAGAAGCACATATTCAACTGCCTTCTGGATAACTCCACCTGTGTTCAACATAACTCAGTATTCTCAGTATTGAGCTTATTAACTCCCTCTCTTATAAGTTTCATATCTAATGACATCGCTGTTTATTCTAAATCCACAGAAAAAAATCTGAGTGAAACCTTGGTTTTGCCCTCTCTCTCACTGGTCACATACAATCAACTATCCATCCTTATTAGCGAGCATAGTGGTGTGTATATCTTTCCTAATTAGTGTTTTGTATTCTTTGATAAATACCCAGGAGTCGAATTGCTGGATCATATGGGAGTTCTATTTTTAGTTTTTTGAGGTATATCCATACTGTTTTCCATAGTGGCTGCAGCACTTTACATTCCCACCAATATTGCACAAGAGTTCCTTTTTCTCCACATCCTCGCTAGCACTTGTTATTTGTTGTCTTTTTGATAATAGCCATTGTGACAGGTGTGAGATGATATCTGTTAAACATCTCTTGCATCTTCTCAATCTTTGCCTCCATTCTTTTTCCGAGGTCCTGGATCATCCTCACTATCATTATTCTGAATACTTTTTCTAGAAGTTGCCTATCTCCACTTCATTTAGTTGTGTTTCTTGGGTTTTATCTTGTTCCTTCATCTGGTACAAAGTCCTCTCCCTTTCCATTTTGTCAGTCTTTATGTGAATGTGGTATTCCTTCCACAGGCTGCAGAACTGTAGTTCTTCTTGCTTCTGCTCTCTGGCAATTTCTTTTTATTCTTTTTTCTTTCCTTTTTTCTGTTCACCTTAAGTGATTTCCATTACTCTGTCTTCCAGCTTGCTGATCCATTCCTCTGTATCTCATCTACTGTTGATTCCTCCTATTGTCTTTTTTTTTTTTAAATTCAGTTATAGTATTCTTCACCTGTGTTTCTTTCTTTTTTTTTCTAACCCTTTGTTAAAGTTCTCACTGTGTTCATCCACTCTTCTCCCAAGTTCTTTGAGCATCTTTATGATCATTACCTTGAACTTTTTATTTGGTAGATTATTTATCTCCACTTCACTTAGTTCTTCTACTGGGGTTTTATCTTTTTCCTTTGTTTGGAACATATTACTCTGTTGCCCCATTTTGCTAATTAGCTGTTTTTACTCCAATGAATTTGGTAGTTTATTTATGTTTCCCAAACTTGAAACCATTCCTCTTTGTAGGAGATGTCTTCTGTGTCCCAGCAGCACGCTCTCTCAGTCACCAGATCTATTTGCTCTGAGAGTGACCCCTATGTGTGCTGCATGGCCCTTTCTGTTGTGATGGGCTGACTACTGCGGTCAGTCTTCTAGGTGTGGCTGGCCCCTGGTCCAGTTGGTTGCCAGGCCCTGTCTTGTATGGAGGCTGATGGCTACTATTGGGCGGAACAGTGTCACAAGGCAGCTGGCTGCAGAGCCCCATGAGGTCCCAGTACTAATGCTTGCCCACTGGTGGGTAGATCTAGGCTCCAGGGTGGATGTTTCCTGGATCTAGTGCTGGCCTGCTGGTGGGTGGGGCTGGGGCTTAGGGTTCCTGGGGCTGGTGCTGGTCTGCTGGTGGGTGGACTGGGTTCTGACAGAGAAGTCTGTGGAGCCCCAGAGATCTGGGGCCAGGATCTGCCTGCTGATGGGTAGAGCCATGTCCTGGTACCTCTGTCTGCAGGGGCCAGGAGTCCCAGAGCTGGTTTTGGCCTGCCGGTGTGCAGGGCTGAGGACCAGGGCATCCTGGGCCTACTGCTGACTAACTGGTGGGTGGAGCTGGGTCCCAGAATCTCTGACTGTAGGGCCCTTTATGTCCTGGAGTTGGTTTGTTGAACTGCTGGTGAATGGGGCTGGGTTCTCGTCCCTTTGCTGGACAGGACTGAGTCCTGGGGTGGGTATGAACTCAGGGGGTCTGAAGGCAGCAAGCCTGCTGGTGGCTGGGGCTATGTCTCTGCCTACCTAGTTGCTTGGTCTGACGTGTTCCAGTAATGGTGCTGACAGGCTGGTGGGCAGGGCCATGTCCTGGTGCCAATAAGCTAGAGGCAGGTTTCCCAAATGGCACTTATTGTTCCCCTTGTTACTGTGGAATTATTATATCTTTTTTGTTCTCAGTCATTTGTAAAATGAATTATGTTTCAGCTTCAGAAAGGTATGCAGTTTCAGTATATATTAATCTAGGTAAGAGGCACTATAGCATCTTATAAATATTAACGGTTTATTCTGAATCTGTAGGTTTGTGACTTATAAATTATGAATCCATCCAATCTCATGCTGGGTAATACTTTTTAAAGTTTCAAAAATGAAATATGCTTTCTAGGGGGCATCTGTTTTGAGAAAATGAATACAACAGAGTTATTATCCTTTGGATTTTAAAAACATATTGGCTTATCCTTGTGATTATTCATCATGACTCTAGAGGAGAAAAGTAAAACTTAAATCACTTTCTATTTCTGTAGTTTAGGAGCAAAAAGTAAACAGGCAACAGTGAGGAAGGGTGGTGGTGGCAATATCACTATGTAGAGCACTAATGCTTTCACCTTGTCAGAACGAGAGCAACATGCTTTATGCAGACAGCCAATAAATTCCTTATGGGAGAAGAGAGAAAACTAGAATCTTCCATGTATCAGAATAAGGGGCAAAAAAAAAAAAAAAAAAGGGAATCCACAAGAACCATGTTTCTGGCTGGAGAATTAAATTTGCTTTTGTACTGACTTGATTAGAATCCAGTCCTCAGATCTGGGTCATGTGTGTCATTTGAATACACACATTTATGTTTTCAAATCAAACATTATTGCTGTATTGCATGATTTACTAGAGTTTAAGGTAAACTCCGATAAGTTCTAAATCATTTAATAATTTGGATATAGAAATAAAAAGAACAAGGTTATTAAGAGACCCAAACAATTGAGCTCCAGAACACAATTTTGCTTGAGGCTTATCTAGTGAAAATATCATGTTGGCACAATTTGACACCACAATGCAGCTTTTATTTTAAGACATGAATATTGGTCTCACAATAAAAAGCCAGAGGTATATGGTACATTCTATAGGTACATGTGTGGATTATAACTTCGGAAAAATTGGAGAAATTTTATTTTGGATGTATTGAGATTAGAAGTAACAAGAGTGGCTAATCAGCTATTTAACAGTGTTCAAAAATACAAACTATCAGTAAGATCAAAGGAAGACAGAGTGAAGCAAGAGAGCAAGAGACAGATGAGAGAACAAACAAAAAAAGGAAAAATTCTAAGAGTATATGTAATTAATGGAATAAATTCTGCATATGAAAACCTGAAATAGTAAAACTGATTAACTAGAAGGCTGGTGATTAATTTCAATGGAAACTATTCCTCACCTTATGAAAGGATTAACCTGAAGGACCCCTTAATAAGGTCTTAAATGTTTTACAAAATATTATCTACTTTGACTTGAGAAAAAGAAATCTATAACTGAGGAATTAGAAGCAGAGCTAATAGAAAGTTAATTTTAAAAAAAACCCAAAACAGTAAACTAACTCTGAAACTAAAAGTAAGTCAGTGAAGAAAGATCTTCTATTTTTAAATTCAGATGCAAACTTAGGATTTCCTCAATGAATTGCAATATCAATGACCCAATCTTTTCTTTAGTTCCATATATTGACATAGCATTCTGCCTACCAACCTCAGTTGCAAAGATTGCCCAGGAAATAACAGGAAGTAGGGATGTTAAAAATCAGAATTTTATAGGAGTAAATAATAATCAATTAAGGAGAATCAAGACACTTAAAATGTTTAAAATGTTTTAGGAATGGAGTACACTACATCATCTAATATTAGAGTAAAAAATTTACAAAGAATTGGATTTGGGCAGTATATTTTCCCCCTGAAAATTGCTGGAGTGGTTAAGAAACCTATGGAAGTTATATGCTCTTTGATACCTTTGGATATTTAAGGCCGGCTCTGAGACAGAACTTCATCTGGAATTGTATTTTTGATGAAGATTCAATCTCAAAGTTAAGTTGCTTTAAAACTCTCAATTTTCCCTCCCCATCTTCATGCCTCATCTAAATACAACCACTGCCCTTCTTGCTTCCTCCCTTGCCTTTCACATATAAATATCACATGTGCAGCACATATTTTAATCTGTTTTTATGGGGCAAGTTTCTGATTTTACCACATCATTCAAGTAGTTTCATGCCAGCATTTCTATTTTAACAATAAATATTATGCACCATTCATAAACTTCTGGCAACTCAATTTACCAAATCTTGTATCAGGGAGGTTAAATATGAAGGGATGGATTAAAAAAGAAATTACACTTTAAAATAAATGGAAACATTTAGTTACTGAGATAAGTTTGAAGCAGATACTGATGGAAAAATATTTGTGAAGGGAATGTAGAATAAAGTATACTTATTCGTACATTGTACTCACTCATTGGAAATGAAACTGTATTGATCTTTTATCATATCTTCAATTCAATATTGATCACTTTTTTATGTAAAGAAATAAATTATATGTAAAATGTTCATGACACTTGAACTATCAAGTAAATATTTTCTTCTGGTGATTATGATTCTATTTAAAAGTATAAATGAAATAATTTGCAGGAGCATGATTTCTCTGTTTGCATTGATTTGGATGAGTAAGTGTAGCATTGTTTATGCAAAACAAATGAAGGTAAGAATGAAGAAACCTAAATAAATATGAATCTAATTTTCATTTCAAAAATTTTAAATTATGCTCATCTGTAGATGTCTAAGAAACACAATTAAGCAATTAATCACTGCATAAAGAAGCTAAAAGATTATGAAAACATTAGCATAGAATGTAATTGTTACTGAGTCTTTTATTTATATATTTTTCTTTTCTTCAAAACAGAGTAATTCAATGGCTTAAATACCTGTAAATGTGTCATTGATTCAATCAATGGCTAGAAATAGCCTTCATTAGAAATGAATCAAAATATGGCCTATTGCAATGGTTCCAAAACCTGGCTAAATATCATAATTCCCAGAAACGCTTTTCAAAAGTACAGATGCTCAGGCTTTCTTCTTGGAGATTTTGATTTAGTAAGAGGTGGGACTTAAATTTTTTTTTTTTTTTTTTTGCGGTACGCGGGCCTCTCACTGCCGTGGCCTCTCCCATTGCAGAGCACAGGCTCCGGACGCGCAGGCCCAGCGGCCATGGCTCACGGGCCCAGCCGCTCCGTGGCATGTGGGACCCTCCCGGACCGGGGCACGAAACCGCGTCCCCTGCATCGGCAGGCGGACTCTCAACCACTGCGCCACAAGGGAAGCCCTTAAATATTTTTAAGAGGCATCATTATAAGATACTATGTCCAATAATCTTTACTACAAGTCTTCCTCCATCACATTTCTCTGCCTACCAGTATTATTCTATATAAATATTTAATTGTACTCTACTGTCATATTCTCAAGGGTATGTAGATTCTCTAGGTTTTTAAATTTTGTGATCATACTTTGATGATAATTTATTGTATAATCTCACCTATATGAAATGTTCAGAATAAAGCAAATTCATAGAGACAGAAAGTAGATTAGTGGTTTCCATTGGCTGAGGGGAGAGGGAAAATGGGAGAGACTGCTAACAGGTATAGGATTTCTTTTTGGGGTGATGAAAATGTTCTGAAATAATTACTGGTGATGGTTGCATAACCCCACAAATATACTAAAAGCAACTGGAGTATTGGTTAAAGGGGTGAATTTTATGCTATGTTAATTACATTTCATATTTAAAATGTGACAAAGCAAAACAATTTTTGATAATAATATAAAATTTGATATTAACATGTTCCAGATAATCTAGGTTACTGCTACATAACCTAGCATGGTTTGGATACATTAGTGTCAAGTTGTATTACTTTATATTCAGAAGCAAATGAAAAGTTTAAAAAGGAGAATTTAATGTATAAAGAATATATGTGGACAAGTCAAAGCTAAATAGGTTGTGGTTTTTCAGATAGGGAAAATTGATGTGAGAATTGAATTTTCGTAGTATTTATACTAAACAGATGTGTCAAACTCAAAGATTGTGTGACATAGTTTTAGCACCACATTCATGTTGTGATCAGCAATTTGGTTTCCACAAAGCAAAATCATCCTTGAAATGAAGTTGGTGTGTACATGCCATTCGTATAAAGCTAATCTTCTTTTATTCATGTGGGACTATTTCCTTTATGCAAATTTTCCTTTCTTGGTTGTTGCTGTGACAGACTGTCCTACCCTTGGATCCATCCCTTCCCCTTTTATTTTTTATTTATTTTATTTTATTTTTTGCGGTATGCGGGCCTCTCACTGTTGTGGCCTCTCCCGCTGCGGAGCACAGGCTCCGGACGCGCAGGCTCAGCGGCCATGGCTCACGGGCCCAGCCGCTCCGCGGCATGTGGGATCTTCCCGGACCGGGGCACGAACCCGTGTCCCCGAAGCTTCACACAAAACAATGTATAAAATGACTGATTCTACGGTTTTCCACACACCACTCCACACTATAAATATTTTTATTTTTCCAAATTCTTTTTGGGTGAAGACTTTTAATTTTCCCCTTTTAAAACCTGTCTGTTTCTTTTTTCTATCTCATCTATACTTATAGTTTTTTTTTTTTTAATGTAGCTCAGAAATAAAAAAGCATAGTCAAAACTATGAGACATTAAAGATAATCAAGTCATTTTTGTTTATGTTGTCTTTAATCACCCAGGGATTTTCTTAAGAATGCTATTACATGACTTTAAAGTGAAGCTTCACACAAAACAGAATGTATAAAATGACTGATTCTACGGTTTTCCACACACCACTCCACCCTATAAATATTTTTATTTTTCCAAATTCTTTTTGGGTGAAGACTTTTAATTGAAAAGTGATTTTTGGTGTTAGTAAGATTTTCATTTTTTAAAAAGTATACTTTCCCCACAGTGTGGAAAGGCAAGAATTGAATTACCACCAAATATGGCAGTTAAGTTAATATTTTGTTTTGTTATGAAACAATTATCCAAGAAACATATTCAAGTCCCTAGTTTAGAATTACTCTAAGTCTATTTTTCGTCCTTTGTTTTGAGTTTCATAAAGTAGCCTATAACTTTACAACGTTATTGATAATATTCTTAAACTCTTTTCCATTTCAAAAGGATGATGGATTACTTCATTGGATAGTTGAAGACGTCTACAATGATCAGCTAACTGAAAGCTAAAAAGTGTATTTGGAAAAAAACTTCTTGGATAATAAGAATTTCCACTCACAAATTAGGTTTTCAATATGCTACTAAGTTGTACCTGATAATCTCATTTATTCTCTTTTGGATGGACGTTGTTTCCAAGTTTTACTTAAATTATGGTCACTTTAATTCAATGATGAAATAGAACTTTGGGTTTTGTTTCAAAATTAAAGAATTTAATTTTAGATATTTTGCTTCTTAATTGATTGCCAACTACCCTGTTTTATTTTGTTTTTCCTAGATAGGTTATACTGTTCTGCTCCAACGCATTCCTTCTTTCTTTATTATTTTATTTCCTTTTGTTTCTTAGCAATGCAATGATAAATTAATGTTTATTGAAACACATTATCTCTGTTAACTTATCAGCATTAGCCATGAATGCATTTTCCTTTTCATCGCAATAAGAAATGCATTGCTTAATAAGAAAATATATCCCAGACGAGCAGTTTGAAATATTATGTTTTCTTGTTGGTATTCTCTGTAGGCATTCCTTCTAAGGAAGAAAATTTGTCTTCTGTAGGCAAATTGTTATTCTGCTCATTACTTTGCTCTCATTATAATGTCCTCATCTTAGCAGTGCACAATTTCTGTGCACAATACATCTTGTTGTGTTTGTGCTGGTTTTAGTGCTGAGATGCTGTCTTTGACATGACAGGGGTTGCTGTCCTGATAGGTAGAAAAGAAATCTGTGAATTGAGTGATGGATTAATAGAAATAACAATCTGTGTTTAGATATGTAAGATCATTGATCTACATATTGAGTCAACATTTTTCTTATCCTCCTTGAGCATATACCAGTATAAAACGGTTTGGGGAATGTGTAAGAAAATGAAGAACTGACTTTAAGTAGTTTGTAATCTATATCTAGTCATATTCTCCATATGCAGAATTCTGATTCTATGAAAATGTGGTCATGCAGTTGTAGAGCTAGAATAAATTATTTTCAAAAATTACCTTAACTATTTCTCTCACTACAAACATGAACATATTCAGATCATCTCCCCAGTAAACATCATCTTTCAAAGAAGACCCTGGAATTTATGTCTCTACCTATAACACATCTAACTTTGAAAGACTTCCTCTGTACCAGACACTGAGATAAGCTCTTTATGTGTCAAATATTATTTCTTTCAATAAATCTACCAGCCTCACATTAAAGATAGGAAATAAAGACTTCATGGTATAAGGAAACTATGTTTGTCTGGTCTCAGAAGCAGAGCTGTTAATCACTGTATTCAGTGCATGCTCACATTTTACATAAATGCATTGTTCATCCATCAAACAGAATAAGTTCCAGAAATTATAAACAAATTCATTTTACACTTTTCTCAGTTTTTGCTTTTCCCTCATTTATGTCATTTGGTTTACTTTTAAATCTCAGAAGAAAACATATCAGTGAGTCAATTGTAAAAAAATTTGTGCATAATATTTACCTGGAATATATCTCACTTCAATTCACCCTCTTTTTTCATTGATATACCTTCTCATGGATGCAATTCTTCTTATGTCACTTTTCAAATGCACTACATTGTACTTCAGAGGTTTATTGTTGTTCTTATTATTCGTTTTTTGAGCATATTCAGGCATTTTATTTTCTCAGTACAGAGTTCATTTTTCTTTCTTTCTTTTTTTTCTTTCTCTTTTTAAGAGGTTGCTCTCCATGTGACTCTAATTAACTACCGTATTTATATATAAGATGATTTTCCTGTGACTTTATATTAGGTCCTTAACTAATAAGCAGACACTTGTACATTTCTAGGTTTCAAGGAGAAAGAATTTTTCATTCAGAAATTAGTCAAACTTCACACAGAACTTGAATGTCCTTGATATTTTTTATCAGGTCTAAATGATACTTTTAACCATACTATGACTCAAAACATTTCTTCTTCTTCATATGAATGTAAAGAACAGATAGAGTGCCATTTTGATTCACTGATGGGAGTAGGACAGAAAAAATAAACAATCTTTAGAGTTGTGGTAGATTTGGGAGATTGGAATAAGGGATTGAAAGAAGATTTAGAACATCATTTCAACACTTCTTTGGGAAAAATTAATCCAACTTATATGAAACTGTTGTTCTAACGTTCAGGGCATTACACATTTGATTGCATTTTGGGAACATTTTATCCTATGCCCATACATAAATATATGTTTTTGTTTTCAGAAGAAAGTTTTAATTGACTTTGTAAAAAATTGAGACTAGAGAGAGGGGGGATGAGAGAGAGAGAGAGAGAATTATTAGACAATTTAGAAAAATAGAACTAAAATGTATATTAATTATTGTTACTAAGTATATTATTTACAGTAGAATCCAGAATATATCCTGTAACATAATATAAATGTGTTAAAATATGATAGAAATGTGCAAAGTAACCTAAGTAAAAACTGAATATGGATTTCTAGTATTCAAGAATTTGGGGACAAAAGTTAATAAAAATATATTCTTCTTGTAGGTCTAAGTAAAGGACCAGGAGAAACCAAAATATCACCTTAGTTTGGATTTATTTCTTTCACCTGAATATGAGACACTGGTGTTTTGAAAGTTAATTTAGAATCATGCAATATGCAATGGACACACAGATGTCAACAAGGGTAAGTGAGGGTCATCACCAGACTTTACTGGGAATTGTTAAAATGCTATGAGGGTGTGACTTGCAATAAGAGGCATTTCACAGTTTGCTTCCTACACACCTTAATCATTGTGAATCTAAGAGAGAGAGTTAATAAGGACGGGCTTTGCAATGAGATTTTTTTTTTTTCCCAGTGAAATAAGATTGTGGCACTTTTAATATTTCATATGGAATCTATCTATGCATTGCTCTCACAGGATTCTCTCTCAAGAGGGATACAGTCCTTGTAAGTCACAGAGGAAGTAAAAGTAAATGATACAAAATAAAAGTTGTCTTCACTCTGTTCTACAGTATATCTGAACTCAGAAGATCCCTTCCTCATTTCTAATGCTGCACTTCACCCCAACCAAAATATGTGTCAGCTAGGAAAAGGCATGAAATTCTAGCATAGGATTATGGTGCCTTAATCCAAGGAGGCTGTACAAAGACTAGTATTTCAAATTGACATTTTGTTTCATTCTCTGTCAGGTTTTATTCTCCTTTAGGTAATAATACCCTCAAGTACACTTTATTTACACCATAATAAAATTCTAGTTGAGTGAGATGTATGTCTCTCTTGTAAAGTAGAAACAGTGCTATTATGAATATGGACAGGGGAAGGTCAAAGGCCTGGCACCTTACTTTCAGAAAGAGGACATATAGAATTTGAGGACACAGAATTGATTTTGTTAAATCTATCTGTTGCTTACATGAACCACTGGGACACATGTACTTCTGCTTGAAGTCCACTGATTTCAACAATTTTTAAGGTAATACTTCAGTCTCTTTTTGGGGGTAAAAAAAAGAGTTCAGGCTCAAGTTGTTCTCTGCTTTGAAGCCTGTTTCACTAGGATAGCATCTGGAGGTGGAAAGTGGAGAATGATGTATGGTTATATGCCCAGTGACTTTTCGGAAACTGTTGTTTTTCCCATCTTCCCTCCTTTCTTCCATTCCGTCACTGAATGCACAATGGTATTTGATGGTCTCTGGAGCTATATGCCTTGCCCACTCAAACATTGTGAACTCTGCAAGTCTCTGATACTAAAGTCTGAAGAGAGTGTAACTTGTGATGTGTTTTATATGTTTAGGCAAAGTTTGAGTGGATGAGGCTTTTATCCACATTCCATTCATTGCATCTAAAAGTTCAAGTTAAGGTCTTCTGAATCTTACAACCCAAATTACATACTCATTCTCATTCATTCATTCCATCAATATTTATTAAGCATCCACTATGTTCCAGGCACTATGCTTAGTTTTAAGAAGAATAAGATGTGATCTCAATCTTGGATGAACTCCAGACTTTGGGCTTTGGGAAAATGATAAGCAAGATTTTTAAATAATCACGATGTGAAAAGAGTTGTAACTGAGATGTGCACTAAGTATCCGTGCAGCACCAGGGAGAAAGTGGCTAATTCTCTCCTGGGGAGGTTAGGAAGCCCTTAGCGAGAAGGTAACATTTGAGCAGGAAAGGTACTTAAAACACAGTTGTTAGATCAATTTCTGCTAGAGGCAGAAGATCCACTACTGCTATATAAGGGACAATGTTTCCCATAGAGTTCTTTGCCCTCTACATATAAAATTTCTAAGAAAACTTAGAAATATCAGAACTGCAATAGAAGCTAAACTTATTAGTTACTGAAAGGGCTGAGAGTATTGAAATGACCTGCATCTGCTTCTAGAAGGTGTACTTCATATGATATATTTCTTGCCTGCTTTGATTGTATAATATGGCATATCATAGTTATCTCATTTTAAGATCCAAAATAATGTACTATATTTTTCTTATTCTTTCAGTTTTATCATTGCCTCCTGCAATAAATAGATTTAAAAATTAACATCTGTCTTAGTTTGTTCAGGCTGCTATAACAGAATACCATAAACTGGGTAGCTTATAAACACCAAAAATTTATTTCTCATAGATCTGGAGACTGGGGAATCCATGATCAAAGCACTGGCAGATTTTTTGTCTGGTGAGGACTTGTTTTCTCATTCACAGACAGCTGTCGTTTTGCTAACCTCATGTGGTAGAAGAGGGCGGGGAGCGCTCTAGGGCCTCCTTTATGAGGGCACTCATTCATGAGGGCTTATTCTTAAGACCTAATCACCTCCGGAAGGCCCCACCTCCAAACACCATCCAATGGGGATTAGGCTTCAACACATACAATCCAGGGAGACACAAACGTGCAGTCTGTAGTAACACTTACCTAGGGTTTCTTTATCCTGGCACTATTAACATTTAAGCCAGTAATTTTTTTGTAATGTTGAATTTATTTTGTGTTTTGTAGGATGTTTAGCAGCATCTCTGGCCTTTACTTACTAGATGCCAGTAGAACCCCCTAACTCTGACAACGAAAATTGTCTCCAGACATTACCAAATGTCCCCAGGGGGCAAAATCACCTCAGTTGAGAATTACTGATTTACTTTAATTCCAATGTTATTAAGCACTGTTTTTCATTTTTAAAAATCAGATACTGTCTTAGAATCATTCTTGTCCTTTAGCAAAATATTACTATTACTCTCATTATTATTTTGTGTTTGGACAGTCACAATGTAATTTATAAGGAGAGAGAAGTATTATTTTTGATCACATCCAGGATTTTCTTAGGTAATTGGGTCCAGCTTGGATATATCACTTAGTGATACACATCACCTTTTTCTTCCCTCAGAGAAATAGATACTTTAGATGACTTTAAATAGAATCATAGAAAAACACAGGCCCAAGGTGTGCTGCTACCCCTGCCTATCTAGGGTCATGTCTCATGTATATGTTTTCACAATTCAACACAATACAGCCAGAAATTCCTTTGTGAGTATATAGGTTATAATACATTCCTCTGGCTGGCCAGAGGTGGGGAGGGGGACATGGAGAACAGTAAGAAAATGGATGGGAGGAAGCATAGATCCTCCTTCAATCTGAACTACTTGTGAGTGCCTGCTACTCCCATCTAATAGAGGTAGCAAATCATGAGAAAATGGAAAAAATAGTTATTGTTCAGAGAATTCTCTGAGATGCTTTCCAGTTTAAAACTAGGGGCAGGCAGGCCAGGATATAATACTAAGAACAGAAATAAAACCGTATATTTACCACTTCAGTGCTACTTCCTGATATGAGGAAAAAACTTCTCTTTGCTTACCCTCTGCACTCTTGAGGTTTCTTTATTAAATTGTCAAAAGTTCCATTCAGCATCACAGATATTGAGTTTCTTTTTTTCTGAGCAAAAGGGAGAATGTTAAACAAATGGTAAACGAACAATGGTGCTTTAAAGAAAACTAAGTTCAGCAATCATGTTATAAAATGTAGGATATTCAAATCCAGAAAGAATCATTCTAAAGTCTGTCTCATTTTTCTAGTTTAATATTTAATGTATGTGAGAATATATGGAAAACATTTTAAACTAGTTCTCTTCTTAAAGAGAAATGTTTGGAAATTGAGAAACTTAGCTAATCAAAATGTACAATATTCCAATCGCCAAAGAATGCTAGTTCGAAATTCTACTATAGAATGTCTTTTCTAACATCTATTAAATACAGCTCTGCTGAGGTTCTGGGTAAAAAAAGCTGCACAAATACTTTTTGTTTTCCTAAGAGCTTCTAATTTAAGACACTGAAAAGCTACATATGTATATATAGTATAAGTGATAGGAGAATGAGTGGAGAGATTATTATTTTTTTAAACCCTAACATTTAAATTAATAAGATATATACTATTTAGTTAAAGGAAGCTTTTCTGCAGCTGTTCGGAGGACAAGATCTTGTTGAACTTAACATATAATTATTAACTTATATATAAGGATGAAATATTAGGGTCCATCATTATACAAGGTCTAGAGTAAAAACTAAAATGATGAATGCTAGTCAACAAATCTGATTTCTATTTTATTTTGTTATTAATGTATGCATGTATGCATACATTTTAACAAGTTGTACAGTGCTGTAAGATTTATGAGGACAAGGAAATTCCCTCCTGTCTCTTCCCACTGACCTTTGATATGGTCTATTCTGCAGAAAAACAAGACAAAAAAACTTTGCAATTCCTATAGATATTTATTTATTGAATTTAACTCCATATTTCCATATTCTACCCTAAAGTTGCTAATTCTATATTTTTTTTTTATTTTTGTGGTTGTAGAATTTTTTTAACTTGTATTCTATTCTTTTTTATTTTATTTTTAAATTAATTTTTATTGGATTACAGTTGATTTACAATGTTGTTTTTGTTTCTTCTGTAGAGCAAAAGGAATCTGTTATACATATACATATATCCACTCTTTTATACATTCTATTCTCATTAAAGGTCATTAGAGAGTATTGAGTGCACTTCCCTGTGCTATGCAGTAGGTTATTATCAGTTATCTATTTTATATATAGTACAAAGTGTATGTCAATCCCAATCTCCCAATTTGCTATTTCTTAATTTATGGATTTTGGTAATAATCTATTGACTTCTTATTATGATAGATGAGTGTGCTAGGTCACATGTGACACCCAGTTGGACATCCAATTACTTCAATTAGAAGAAGGTGGAAATGGCTCGGTGGGAGCATGAGAGGCAGAAACTCGGAAGCTCCAGTATCATGACGAGTTGCAGCAGGGATAGGGGAGGATGGGAGCATCAGCTGATCCTTCTAGATGCTAGGGAATACAGCTGGACCTGGATACAAAGCAGGCTCTCCATATTGACCAGGACCAGAGGACAACACCCAGCTGAAGGACCAAGTGGAGCATAGAAGGCTGGCGACCCTGTGCCTTTGGATTGGAGAATTTAACTCATTTACATGTAAGCTGTGTGGCTGACAGAGTCTTGGTTCTCTGGCCTGGTGTCAGGCCTGAGCCTCTGAGGTGGGAGAGCTGAGTTCAGGACATTGGACCAACAGAGATTTCCAGCCCCATGGAATATCAACCGGCCAGAGCTCTCCCAGAGATCTCCATCTCAACGAAGATCCAGCTCCACTCAACGACCAGCACACTCCAGTGCTGCACACCCCATGCCAAACCCCTAGCAACAGAGGAACACAACCCCACCCATTAGTAGAGAGGCTTCCAAAACTTCATTTAACAGACTGTAGTTTCTTTTACAAGTATCAAAAACATAATCTTTGGAATGCATTTGGGATGGGGTAGGAAGACAGGCTCTACCAACTGCAGAGCAGAAGTGTACTGACTTCTGATATGCAACAGTAAACTATTTGGTCCAATTGTTCTGCTTGGGATGAAGATCATGTGATGACTGAGATTATAAAGATAGGGAAAATGAAAGAAAAAATTCAGAATGTTGGGTACTGCTTGCTGTTTCTGAGTCTTACAAGAAAGAATAGAGCTAGAAATGGAGGGCAATAATTCTGTCCTAAGAGTTGCTCTCTACTTGTGACCTGCAATCAAAATTGACTAAGAGTTCCACCATTTGTAGTTTCCAGGGTTAAAAAGACTACAAATTATAATGGTTATTGTGGTGGCTTTGAAGCTGCAGCCTTAACAGGAAGTAATAATTGAGTGATATGCCTTTCCCAGGTCCTTTCCTTTAAGTGTTATCCACTAAACAAGAGTAGGAGCCCACAACAAAAGGCCTATTATTCCAAATTCTTTGCAGGCAGCAGTGGGCAAAGCCAAACAGCTTTAAGACCCTTAAACTAAGGGCCAGGGGATGAACAGCGTACAGAGGCCAGTAAAAAAAAAAAAAAATAGAGTCTTCAGCCTTAAAGATGGTACACAAAGAAGATCTTTGACTGTGGTTGTATAAAGTTTGGCAGAAACATACAGTTCTTTCCTGTAGGTTTATAAATCCTCATTCTGGTAAACTCAGGTTTTTCCCAATAAAACAGTTGTGGGCAGAAGGTACATATTTCATTATAAGGCATAACCAGTATATATGGTTCATAATCTTTCCTTTCCTTCCACTTCAAGAACTACAATCCTCTAGATAGAGCCTGAGTCTTGGAATGAAGTCAATATGGAGCAGAGCTGTGGCTAACAAGAGACTCGTGGTTGAAATATGTAAACCTCTGTCATTGTCAAATCCAAAATTTTGAGATCC
The DNA here is from genome assembly GCF_002837175.3 of Physeter macrocephalus. Taxonomy (NCBI): domain Eukaryota; kingdom Metazoa; phylum Chordata; class Mammalia; order Artiodactyla; family Physeteridae; genus Physeter; species Physeter macrocephalus. The sequence continues at coordinate 86,310,918 of NC_041221.1, read as the reverse complement.
TTTATTAGCACAGCATATCCTAAACTGATTATACATAAAGCCTTATTCTCTGTGGAAGCCAAGAGAATATTCAGAAGAAAATAGTAATTGATTTACTGTCTCACTTTATTATGCATGTGTCTTCAGTGTGGAAGCAAATTTGTACCATCCAAAAAGAAAGATAGCATAAAGGGAGATATGAAAGTCTGGGAGTGGGGAAGAATTGATAACAGTCTCAAAAAGGTGGAATTATTCCCATAGATTTTGAAGAATGGGATAGATACTGAGAAAATGAACTAGACTCCACTAAGGGGTTGGCAGCCCTCTGAGGTTAATTTTATATGTCTACATGGCTAAGCTATCATTCCAAACACCAGTCTAGATGCTGCTAGGAAGTTATTTTTCAGGTGTGATTAATTTTTAAATCAGTAGACTTTGAGTAAAGTATATTACCCTCCATAATATGGGTGGGTTTCCTCCAATCAACTGAAAGTCTTAAGAGAGAAGATATCCCTCGAAAAGGATGGAATTCTGCTTCCAGACTGCCTTTGGACTCAAGACTGCAGCATCAACTCTTTTTGGAACTTCTAGGCTGCCATCCTGCCAGCTCTGTTTCTTTGGAGAACCCTGACAAATCCAACATTTTAAAAGAGCTCTTGGCCTCTAGTCTCTAGGTCTTAAAGTGTCAAGACATTTATTTTATATATCCTAGTCTAATGTAATTTAAATCTAATTAGAGGAGTATGATTTAGGATGGAACATATAAATAGGAGGGTGAATATAACCCTTAATGTACTATGATATGTAGGAATAGTTATTTCTACAAACTAGGTCAAATTCAGATTTTACAAACTAGTAGTCTTTGGTTACTACTGCTGTCACTGGAAATAAACAGTAAATGGAAAAAGATCATTTCTAATGGATAAGAGCGGAGCATGTTACTATAATTTTTAAAAAATAGGCTTTATTTTTTAGAGCAGTTTTAGGTTCACAGCAGAATTGAGCAGAAAGTACAGAGGTTTCTTATATATGTATATACACCTGCCTCCCCACATGCATAGCTTCCCCCATTACCAACATCTCCCACCAGACTGCTACATTTGTTACAACTGATGAACCTACATAGACACATCATTATGACTGAGTCCTGAGTTTAGATTAGGGCTCACTCTTAGTGTTGTATAGTCTATGGGTTTGAACAAATGTATACTGACATGTATCTACAATTATAGTATCATACATAGTAGTTTCACTGCCCTAAAAATTATCTGCACTCTGCCTGTTTACCCACCCCACACTCCCTTAACCCCTGCAACCACTGATCTTTCTCTGTCTCCATAGTTTTGTATTCTCCAGGTTGAGAAAACTGACATACCATCATGAAGTCTGACCATGGGTGAAGGAGAGAGGGAATATTAGATGGAAGAATCACAGATGGCCTTGCAGCATATGGAAAGTTTGGCAAGACAAATATAGAGTCATTAAACTAAAGTCAGCCAACAAAGGACTCATGTTCCCAAGGAATTGTCTGTCTTAATGCCATTGGCTCCAGTGTGACCTCAGTGCAAAAACAGAAGTGAATTTAAAAGTGCAGCAGCTAGCATCCTTGGTAAATTATGCTACGTATAGTAGGAGTTTGGGAGTAAAAATTAAGGTAGATATAAATCATGAAATATTCTACTTAGTGGACTAAAATTGGATAAAGAACTTTATTTTATTCTTTACTCTCAATCATTTTATTTATTTTACTTTTTTTTCTATTCTATTTCTTTTTATTAATCCATGGACTAAGTCAATAATTGCTTGTCCCTCAAAGTTACAATTCTACCCTCTTTCTTTTTTTTTTTCCAATTATTTTCCTTTTCTTATTGTCTTCTTTCTTAAGGACAAGTTTTCCTAAGAATGGGATGTCAGAAGGAGGTCTTAGATAGTGGTCACTTAGTCCTGGTCAGAAGGCCCTTGAGCTCTTTGCAGAGGTAAGCTTTTGCTAGTCCCTGTGGAAACAGACACTAACAATGCCATATTCAACTGAATTCACCCCTGCACAAGTCAATTGTTTCCTGACCATTTCACCACACCTATGCATTCCCCTCTACCCCATCTCCACAGAACAGTAAATCTTAGGCAGTAAATGTTAATCCCAACAAAAGTATAAAACTCAATTCATTTTTGTAGTCTGTTTATAATTAAGTCAAAAAGCCTTACATTTAATATCTTGAACAATAAAATATAAAATTCTATGGTTTAATAGACAAGCCCTTTACTACTGATAAAGATATTAACAGTAGAAATCCTCATACGTATTATGTGCAAGCTGGTCTAATAAAAGGCTTAATTTGAATTCCGTTGTACCCATTGTTTTTTTAAAAAAATTTATTGGAGTATAGTTGATTTACAATGTTGTGTTATTTTCTGCTGTACAGCTAAGTGAATCAGTTATACATATACATATATCCATTCTGGTTTTTTAGATTCTTTTCCCATATAGGTCATTACAGAGTATTGAGTAGAGTTCCCTGTACTATACAGTAGGTCCTTATTAGTTATCTATTTTATATAAGATGTAGAAAACAATCTTATGGTTACCAGGGGGGAAAGGGGGTGAGGGATAAATTGGGAGATTGGGATTGACATATACACACTACTATATATAAAATAGAACTCACTGCTTTGGAATCAGCTAGTGCTATGGACTGAATGTTTGTGAGACCTGCAAAATTGATATGCTGAAAACTTAATCCCCAATATGATATTTGGAGGTGGGTCCTTTGGGAGGTAATTCGGGTTAGATGAGGTCATAAGGGTAGGGCCCTCATGATGTGATTAATGTTCTCATTTAAAAAAGTAAGAGATGCGGCATCTCTGTGTGCATGCACCAAGGGAAAACCATGTGAGGACATAACCAGCAAGAGGGCCCTCACCAATAACTCGACCATGCTGGCACCCTGATCTTGGACTTTCAGCCTCTGGAACCATGAGAAATAAATGTTTGTTGCTAAGCCATCCAGTCTATGACAATTTGTTACAGCAATCCAAACTGACTGAGATGATTGGTTAAATTCAAATGTATCACGTACTTAATGCAACGTTAAAAATAAACAACGAACACAGAATTTAATTTGACCTTTAGTCTCTTCTTCCCTGCCTGGTCATCCTTCCTCAGTAAAGTGAATTACAATTCTTTGTGGCAAATAACAAGTATTTTATATATTCTAGATCTAACTGCATCTTCATAGGCAGCTTCTGGTCTCACTCAGGACACACTTTGAATCAAAGGATTTCATCACATTCTGAAAAGAGATCACTGAACTTTTCAACAGCTTTTGTGTGTACTTGGAGAAAAAAATTATGTTGCACACCATATCACATAACTTCACCATCCATCTAAGCATCTTAATATTTTCCTAAATTCCATTTTTCTTCTGGATGCCTCATCTCCCTTGTCTTTCATTACCCAATCTCTTAAATCTTCTCAGCTATCTCAAATAATTCATCCCTATACATACCACTGAGCTAAACAAAACCTCTTCAGTGAGGTGAACTTACTCTTCTCATGAAGCAATTCAGAACCCGCTGAGTAAAACTAACAAAAACTCACATAAGTAGGATTGTCAGATTTAGCAAATAAAAGCACAAGATGCTCAGTTAAATTTAAAGTTCAGATAAATTACAAATAGTTGCAATATTTGGGACATACTGATACTTAACTGAGCCTCCCGTATTTTATCTGGTAACCCTACCTGGAGAGCTGATCCCTACACTCTAACACAATACTGCTAATAAAAGTTAAGTGTTTTGGATTGAAATCTTAACTCTTCCATGTGAAAACTATATGATAAATTGAGTTTTAGTATCCTTATCTATAAAATGGGGATTAGAATAAAATTTACTCAAAAGACTGATATGAGTAATAAATAAAATGATGCAAGTAAAATATTATGCATGGTACTTGATGCAAATGCATGGTACTTGATATAACATAAAAGCTTAACATACTTTTGCTATTATTCTAGAAGGTAAGGGTAACATTAGACAGGCTGCTCATTTAATCCAGGATATTGGAAGGGGCCAAATCAACCATTATTTATTTTTACATTTGTCAAAGTATTCTCCTTTAACCTAAGTTTGGTTATTATCATTATCTGCTCAAATGATTTCAGGAGTTACTAAGGGTCTCATAACATTTCTTCAGATCCCATTAAGCATACTGATAATTTTTTTCACTGTGTGGTCACTTAGGACCAAAGTAGGGTCAAAACTATACACAGGGAGCAGTTTTGGCTGGACAGGTCCCAACAGTAATAATATATTCAATATTTATATAATGATGATTATGAACAACTGACATGAAAGCAATGATGAATTAAACAATGCTCCATGGGAATATATGTTTATTTAATGACTTTTAGATATTAAACCAATGGGCTAAGTTAAAATCAAAATACACAGGGTTTCAACATTTGAAAGAAATGTCTTCTGAACATTTGCTCGATATTTTTCTCAAAGAAACAGTTGTATAGAGCCATTATATTAGTTATTATTATAGCTAAAATTTATAGAGCACTTTTTATGTGCCAATTTATTTACATGGACTGTTTTAATTGGACTTAACAATAGACCTATGAGGAAGGATGTTATAATTATCTCTCCATTTACAAGATGAGGAAACTAAGGTTCTGTAAGGTTAGGAAGCTCAAAGAAGGAAATCCAAATGGAAGACTATGTAGCCTAGCTGTGAACCCATGCATTTCTAGTTTTTACCTATTTCACCAAGTTTCTTCTATATTTATCTTCAGTAAGATTCTTAGATTTACCCACAAAATCTTGTTTAACCTACAATAGACAAAGAGAAACTTTGGCTGACTTAACTTCATTCATTTTATTTTTTCAAAGTACTAATTTTGAAAGGCCAGGACTGTATCTTAAGCTCTAAGGGCTTTAGGCAATGGCTCATGTGGGAGAAGCAGATAGAATAGTTCCTAGCTCATTCTTTAATTTGCATACAGGAAGAACTAGTGCTGTCATTGAATCACTTTCCAAGAGTTCAGGATTAGCTAACAAAGTCATGTTGCCTCTTCATACCTGGCACTGGAGTGAGATTTGCTAACATAGTTAAAATCGTTTGTAAATATCCTTTTTCAGAGTACCTCGGATGTTCAGAGAGGTGAGGATTTCTCTTTGCTTGTTTTTTGTGTGTGTGTGTGTTTTGCTTGTCTATGTTTAGTAGCAATAACTGACATAGTATACCACTGAATGATAAATATACAAAAGTAAACTATAAAATTATAAAATTTGTATAACATAAAATACAAATTATAAATGCAAAAGAAGATATTTCTTTTTCCTACGATAATTCCGATGCATTCTGAAGATGAACAGTCATTATTTAATCTTTGATTTATGAGCCATGACAAAGAACCAATATATTTTATATTTAAGAAGAAAAGGGAGAAAAAAAGATTCTCAGTCACTGAATTTCCATTTCTCAAATATGGGTTGCTATAGTTGAGTAAACATATACCTAGTGCATTTTGGAAGGAAATGGCATGTAAGATTTATTAAATTTGCAGTTTTCTCTGTGTTCAGATGTAGTTTCCCTAAACCATTTTTCCCTGCAGTACGGTACACAAGTGCTTTCCTTATCTACATGACAGGGCAAATGCGTTAAAAATTTTTGGTGTTTTGTTTTTTTTTAACATCTTTATTGGAGTATAATTGCTTTACAATGGTGTGTTAGTTTCTGCTTTATAACAAAGTGAATCAGCTATACATATACATATATCCCCATATCCCCTCCTTCTTGCGTTTCCCTCCCATCCTCCCTATCCCATCCTTCTAGGTGGTCACAAAACACCGAGCGGATCTCCCTGTGCTATGCGGCTGCTTCCCACTAGCTATCTATTTACATTTGGTAGTATATATAAGTCCATGCCATTCTCTCACTTCGTCCCAGCTTACCCTTCCCCCTATCCGGGTCCTCAAGTCCATTCTCTACATCTGCGTCTTTATTCCTGTCCTGCCCCTAGGTTCTTCAGAACGTTTTTTTTTTTTTTTTTTTTATTCCATATGTATGTGTTAACACCACATCTTTTTTATCCATTCATCTGTCGATGGACACTTAGGTTACTTCCATGCCCTGGCTATTGTAAATAGAGCTGCAATGAACATTGTGGTACATGACTCTTTTTGAATTATGGTTTTCTTGGGGTGTATGCCCAGTAGTGGGATGGCTGGGTTGTATGGTAGTTCTATTTTTAATTTTTTTAGGAACCTCCATACTGTTCTACATAGTGGCTGTATCAATTTTCATTCCCACCAACAGTGCAAGAGGATTCCCTTTTCTCCATACCCTCTCCAGCATTTACTGTTTGTAGATTTTTTGATGATGGCCATTCTGACTGGTATGAGGTGTTACCTCATTGTAGTTTTGATTTGCATTTCTCTAATGATTAGTGATGTTGAGCAGCCTTTCATGTGTTTGTTGGCAATCTATATATCTTCTTTGCAGAAATGTCTATTTAGGTCTTCTGCCCATTTTTGGATTGGGTTTTTTTTTTTTTGATATTGAGTTGCATGAGCTGCTTGTATATCTTGGAGATTAATCCATTGTAAGTTGCTTCGTTTGCAAATATTTTCTCCCATTCTGAGGGCTGTCTTTTTGCAAGAATATACAGTGGAGAAAAGACAGTCTCTTCAATAAGTGGTGCTGGGAAAACTGGACAGCTACATGTAAAAGAATGAAATTAGAACACTCCCTAACACCATATGCAAAAATAAACTCAAAATGGATTAAAGACCTAAATGTAAGGTCAGACACTATAAAACTCTTAGAAGAAAACATAGGCAGAACACTGTATGACATAAATCACAGCAAGATCCTTTTTGACCCACCTCCTAGAGAAATGGAAATAAAAACAAAAGTAAGCAAATGGGACCTAATGAACCTTAAAAGCTTTTGCAAAGCAAAGGAAGCCATAAAAAAGATGAAAAGGCAACCCTCAGAATGGGAGAAAATATTTGCAAATTTTTGGTGTTTTGAATGGAATTTATTAATAGTATTTCTATATGCCTTTAGTTATGGTATGATCTGAATACATTTTCTGTGAAGAGATATTATTTTATCCTTTATCAAGTAGATGACGACCAAGACACATCATTATTAAGATGTTTGTAAACAGTTAATTTGAATTTATGAAATTAAATAATAACATTAAATTAAACTATATATTTGTATATAATTGTTATAAATATATTTACATGAGGAAATATATTTATAATATTTTCTCATGGCAAAAATCTTCCTTTCTTATCTACAAAACAAAAAGTAAATTCCTTTTTCTCTCTTTATTAATCTATCTAGTGAATAGCAATCTTTCATATGTTTTTATCATGGAACTATTTTTATATTATAGAAAAATAATTCTATGTCAAGAAAACAAAATTATTAGTTGACATATAAACTAGAATTTAAGACTATATAAATCACCCCTTTCTCTTTGTCAATTAAATATTATATACTAAAGTTATTTAGGAATTCTTTGTCAATGTAATTTAAAGTATGGGTTATATCTCTGAATCTTCAAATTCCTCTTCTAAAATTTGAAATACATTCATTAAACTTAATAGTAAGTACACAATGTTTTACTGATATAATTAGGTATGTTGGTGTTATGGGTTGAATTTTTGTACCCCCACACCCACCAAAAGTTATATGGAAGTCCTAACCCCATGTTTCCCAGAATTCCCCCTTATTTGGAAATTGAGTTGTTGTAGATGTAATTAGTTAAGATGAGATCATACCGCAGTAGGGTGGGCCCCAACTCCAGTATGACTGGTGAACTTATAAGAAAGCTATCTGAAGACAGAGACAAAGGGAGAATACTGGCTACAAGGAAGACAAAGGTTGAAGTTAAGCAGCTGAAAGACAGGGAACAGTGAAGATTGCTGGCAAACCACCTGAAGCTAGGAAGAGACAAGGAAGAATTCCTCTGAAAGATTTGGAGGGAGGTTAGATCTGCCAGTATCTTGATTTTGGACTTCTAGAGACAATACATTTCTATTGTGTTAAATCATCCTCTTTTTGGTACTTTGTTATGGCTAGATTCAAAATCAATTCTTGAATCTAGATAAAAGCAATTATTTTCTTAGAGCTTAGAAATAATATTTTATAATTTGTAGTGAATAATTAATTACTAAATAACTATCTCATTGCCTATAATTTCCTTGAATAAAAAGGAATAGGGTATAATGGACAGAGTGCTCATGCAAGAATCAAGAAACTGAGTCTATGGAATTTACTCTGTTCGTTACTTGTGGAAAGACCTTTCTTCTCCCTGGGCTGATGTTTCTCCATTCTCCAAATAAGAACAATGTCTCTCTGTGTACTTTAAATAAGTCAATTTGAATATTAAACAAGGCCATATTTGCCAGTTATTCAAAAATTAAAAGCACGTGCCAGCTTAAGGAAATACCTTTATATATGCTTCCACTCTGCATAAGCATGTTAGTGTTCAGATATTGTGCTATTTAATTATTCTTGATTCAGAGCTAAATTCATTAAACATGAGTCAAAACAGATTTAGTACCATTTATGATCTTTTTTACTCCATTAATTGTGAATCCTGCTGATTACTTATATTTCTTTAACTTTCTACTGCTAAGACATTTCTTTCTCAAAAATGTAAAAAAAAATCTCAGATCTTGCTATATGAAACTCAGAATTTTCTCCTTAACTCTGAACCTCAAAATGTGTATATTTCATAGATTTCTCAGTAAAACATGTCCAAATTAAAATTTATAAATTTTTCTTTCAAATATTCTCTACCCCTCTAAGTTCAGAAGATGCCTCAACTATCTACCAGATTCTCAGAAACCTGGCTTTCAATTCTGAACTCTTTTCACTTGTTACTCAAATCTATTTGCTTCCCCAGTGTCTAGCCCTATGAATCCCCACAATATTGCTCCAATCCATCTGCCTATCTTATCTCTCCTGTCATAATTTTGAGCTCATCATATCTTGACAATTTTCTCTTACAATGTCCGATACCATTTCTAATCCATCCTCCACATTGACACCAGGGCTCTTTTAAATTGCCTGTTTGGCTATATTGACACTTCTTGTTCTTTCGGCTTTATTTCTGGTTTCAGGCACAGTAATGAGCAGTTGCATGTAGGCTCCTCCTGCCTGCTCTGTGGCACTAGTAGTGCCTCTACATTTGTGCTTTCTAAAAGTCACTTATTTTCTGCTATAAAAAAAAAAATGACCCTTTTGGGGATGACTGCTAGGCACTTCTATGTGTACAACCAAAAAATTAAGAAGATATTAATGCAAACTGGGGCATCCTCAGTCAATGAGGGAGCAAGTAGATAAACAGCTGCTGATAAAGATAGAGAAATTCACCTTTAAACATACACACACACACGTGCATACACAATAATTCCTCAGGTAAGACAATAAGAGTAGACTATTCAGTTTTCAAATAATATGTCATCTTGCATAAGGCTCTGTGGTGCTGGAGCAATGTTCCTCGCCGTGATATTCTCCATTGTTTTTCTATCTATACTGATCATTCAATGCATGCTCTGTTTTGGAGGATGAACCAAACTCTCCATTTTTCTCTAACTTCTAATACCTGAAGTATGACTAAACATAAGGGTGATTTTTAAATATTATATATTTTTATATTTTACATATATTGTTTTTATATTTTTAAATATTTATACTTTCCATCAATCATTATTTTTCTATTCTCACTTGATGTTCTCTTATCTCAAAAATCTGTACTCCTCAATTGGTTTCAGTAAATTTTGTTTAGAAACAAAAGTCTAGAAGGGCCATCACAAGTCTTTCATAAGGCAAGCAGAGCAGTACCTACAAGAAAAGAAATAGCAGAAATGTAGGGAGGAATCATAAATGAATATCTCAAAAATTATCTTGCCATAAAAATAGTCTCTTAGAAAGGGAATATTTCAATTCCCTTTTCTCTACTGAGTTATTTGTTATTTGAAAAATTCAACTTAGAGTTGCAGAGTATGGTATGGAAGGCAGATATCGTTAGGAAGATGAATGAATATAATCTTTTCTCTCTCCACTTCAAATCATTTGAAAACAAAAAGAGATGCATCAGTTTAGATGTATAAGCCAAAAATGACCTCTGAAATTCACTTCTTTGCATAGGAGGATTGTCTACAAAGTCAAACACTAGTTAGGTTTAGAATCATAAGATTAAAATTAGAATACCTTAAAGTGAGTTTTAGCATTTGCTTTTGGCATTTAACTTATTTCCTTAATTCAAATCCAACAACACATTCAGCACATTAAACTAATTGGATTTCCCCCAATACACCTATATAATTTTTCTGTATAGTTTCTCATTAACTTTTAAAATAGAAATCTAATTTGTAGGCTAAATGAATTCAATTCTGATTTTATTATTAACGTATGTGTGTTTCATGATACACACTATATAAAAATAGCACATCCTTCTATACGTCTGGAAGTGTTTTTCTCTCTAATCAAAGATGTTTATAAGAGTGGCAGTGGAGTATATACACTCCTTCAAAATGATTGTACCATTCTTCACTGAAGTAAAAACTATCTCTGTGCCAATCTTCTTTGGTCTAAAAGACATAAATTTTTAATGCTCTTTTCGTTTAAACCCATTATGCTTTAAAGATTACAGTTGACCCTTGAACAACACAGGGCGAGGGTGGGTTTAGGGGTGCCAACCCAGCAAAAAATCCATCTATAACTTTATAGTCAGCCCTCAGAGTCTGAGGTTCTGCATGCACGGATTCAACCAACCATGTATTACATCGTACAGTAGTACCTGTTTATATATAAAAAAAAAAATCCGTGTATAACCACCGGTTAAAACCCACAGGTCAACTGTCTTCAAAATTCATGAGGTGAAAAGCATTAGGGTTGCTGCCTTCTCTAGGCTTAATATTTCACACCCATCCAGTTTTCCTCAAAAGGCCACTCACTGCCCATATTGTAAAGATATGTTTTACTGTCTCATGTAAATAATTGAAAAATCTATACACCTTATTTAAATTTGGGGTATATGCAAATTACACTAAAAGCTTACCCCATCACTCTCTTATTTAACATTTATTGAATATCCTGTTATTTTCAAAATACTGAGGTATATTATTTTGGAGAAATAATGATAAATCAGACCCTGGACCATTGAAATGGTGTAGATAAAATAATATAGATGTTTATAGGGCTAACATGGGTGAACCAGAGAAATCTAGTTTTGAATTTGATCATTTGGAGGTGAGAAACAGAAGAACCTTTTACATGTAGTGGAACCTACAGAGCCAAGGACAAGAAGATAGAAAGAACCATACATGAAACAGTATGTTTTGGACAAGTGGAGGCTTTGTAGAGAAGGGTAGTGAAATATGACATTTAAAAAGAATATTTGGCTTAGACCATGGAATTACCCAAGGCCAGTTTTAGCAAAATGGTGACATGATCAGAATTAATAGGACTAACCTTAAGATGAGTTAAGATAAAGAGATTCTGTGAGGCAAATAAACTAGTCATTTGTCCAACATTCATTTAAAACAAAATATCTACAAAGTACTGCTAAGCACCACAGAATTAAGACAATAGAAAAAAATATATATCCTTGCTTCAAAACTTGCAAACCTTTGGGGAGACAAGTTAACCATTAAAAATAAAACCATATGGGAATAAATAAAATTTAGAAATATTAAACGTTTGCTTTGGCTCTAGTGATTAATAAAATCAAAGTGTAGTTTTATGATAAAGAGCATGAATCCTGGAGTCAGGGAACCTGGGTGTGAAATGGCCCTACCGTCTCCTAGCTGTGTGACTTTAGGCCATTTACTCTCTCTGTGACTAAGTATTTCATCTATTAAATGGGGAGAAGAGTAGCTAAAACCTATTTCATTAGTTAGATATGAGAATTAATGAGATAAATATATAAAACATTTAGTAAATTGTCTGGCATATTTTAAACACTCAAGACATGGTGGCAGAGAAGAAATCAGAGTTGACTTTCATGGTAACACCTGAGACTGGGAATGCTGAGGAAGAATAGTTAACTCATAATTATTTCAGGGTAAGATACAGCTCTAGGAAGACTTTATGAAGACATAGGATCTGTAACTTACATGAGTCAATCTAATACATATAGACAAAGAAGAGAATGAGAATCCAGGCTAGGTTATATCAGTCTTACTTAATTCTGCAAGGTACAAGACACTATTGCATTTGTTAAAAATGTGGAATGCCATGATTTCACTTATATTTGGAAAGAGATCCTCTGTGATGGATAATTTAAATAAATGATAGAGGAGCCATTAATTAAGTCAATAGGGTTGAAACTGCAAGATTCAGGTACGGATAGTGGAAGTATGAAATAGGACAGTTTTCATGGGGTAGAAAATGCAGCTTAGACAGAGGGGATCTTCTAGAGCTAGAATCTTCAGTACATGATAATTGATTAATTGTGAAAACTGAGACAAAGAAGGAGGAGTAAGGAATAACTCCAAAGTTTTCAGCCAGTTGGTATGGATGAATTGAAAAACAAGAGATGTAGGATATACCTGTGGCACAGAATATTGAGGAAGAAAGATGAGCCTTTTAGGGTTGAACATACAGACAATAAAGCTCTGCCAGAGCATAAAGATGTATTGCCTGATGGAAGAGGAGGAATATATATATATATATATATATATATATATATATATACATACATATATATGTATGTATAGATATATACATTTTGTTAGTAATCCACAGAAAGCCAATAGCCTAAGCCAAGATATTTGCTGATATTTCTAAGGTAAATTCTGTAGATAAGGGTCCACCCTCAAATTAATAGTTTGAATATTTCTGTTAAAATATGTGTTAAACTTTTTTCTTTTCCTTTTTTTTTATAAGGAGTATTTTGGTTCATTGGAACTAATTTGACCTTCATTTCTGAAGAGTTTAGAAGTAATACATAGTAGCAATACTCTGATGGAAAACTATAAAAATATAACATATAATTACCTAAAATTCCAACCTACATAAACTTTTTAATATTTTGGTTTATATTCTTCCAGACTTTTTCCTTTGTAAATAAACATAGTTTTAGAAAATACATTTTCACATCCCTGTTATTTTCAATAATCTTCAGATCATCCTGGGATGGGTTCTTTGTCTCAAGCCTCTACCAAGATAAACTTTCCCACTCCTTATTTACCTTGAATTTGCTTGTTTTAAAGATGAAATTATAAAACATAATCCATATAAGATATGATAACAAAGCTTGTTTCTCTATTGGTTCTAGAGGCCATCTAGATAGATGATAGATGACAGATGATAGAAGGTGGCCCCTGGACAATGACAGCTTGTGAAAAAAGAAAGAAAAAAGAACCAGGAAACTCATAGAGGAAAAGAACAATGATAGATGATAGATGATAGAAGGTGGCCCCTGGACAATGACAGCTTGTGAAAAAAGAAAGAAAAAAGAACCAGGAAACTCATAGAGGAAAAGAACAACCCTGAAGCTACCCTGTCTAAAGTCTCGCTACTTTTAGATTCCCTGTTAAGTTGATATAATAAATGCCTTTATTGTTTAATATTATTTTGAATTGGAGTTTCTGTTACTTGCAGCCAAATCTGTCCTATGTACAAATAGAAGTCAGTGGATTTAACATGTCGTTAGATATTTTGGTACATATGTCTATTCATGACTCTTTATTAGCTTAATCTAGTTTGCATAAAACATGCTCTATAATTCTTATGTTTGTATAACCAAGAATTTCTCAACCTCATTGAAATTGATATTTATATGAATTATAAATATCAATAATTGTCTGTGTTTACACACACCCCCTCCCACACACACATACACACACACTTGCTCCTGGACCTGACAACAGTGAAAAATGTCTGTACATAATGTCAAATGTCCCTTGGGTGGAGGGGGGTGCAAAATCACCCTAGTGGAAAACCACTGGTCTAACCATATATTAGTTCTGATATTGATGAGATTATAAATCCAATTCAATACCAATTTATTGAGCTTTTACTACATGCCTTCCCTGAATCTAGAGGCTACTGTTACATAAGTAAGACATGGTCCTTGGCCTCAAGGATCTACCTATCCAGATATAAAATTATTCATTGTATCTTTACAATAATTGGCTTCAAGCTTCTGCCAAATATTTACAAACCTGAAAAGTGCTGCTCTCATTCTACCAAAAAGAAAAAATGGGACAAAGTACACAATTATATTTTTCTTAAATCCAACAGAATCTAAGGTCACAGAGAAAACTAGCCTGAAACACAAGGAAAGATGGGCAAGTGCACTAGTTCACCTGTGGCAAGAGGGATAGACAAAGATTGCATACATGCAGGTAAGAAGAATCCCACTACAATTTTAACTAAAGTCTGAGTGATGGTTAACATGTAAATATAGAACACGGGGAGCAGCATATAAACTTGCAAGCTGCACTTTACAACCTCCCTGGGTTGTGCATGAGCAATATTGGGGGCAGGATAAAGAGCAGAGAAATCCTTCCTTAGTAGTTCAGGCTTGGAGAAGGGAAGCTGCCATAGGTACAGGAAAGCACAAAGATACACCCAGTCCATTCTTCCCTAAAGAGCTAAAGACTGAAGCCACTAGAGGATGAGCTCAGACAAATAGAATTCTCCTCTCACTGGAGGAAAGGAAGAATAAACCAAGAAAACCTGAAACCTGAGAACCAGGGATGCAGGACCTACCTAAAAATAAGGCTGAACCAAGAAAAGAGATAACCCTCCCTGTCTCCCACCATTACCTCAGTGAAGGAAAGCAGCAATAAACAAGTACCTACCAGGGATCATGGAGAGACCTTCTCTGAGATGCAGGAACAAAGGGAAGGCCTAAAACTGAGGGTAGAGTTGGCATGTTGAGGAGAAGCCACTGACAAACCAAACAAAAGTCTAAGCACAAGATAATACCAGAGAAATTTGAAGCTGGTGGTGCACTAAAAATATCTATAACAAAAGTAATACCCAAATTGTGCACGGTTCCAGACAACATTGATTCATCTCTGATGAAAAAGGCATGCCCATTTCCAGTCACAAATACTCTTTCCCTCAGTCTCTGTTGATCTACACACTATGTCTGACATGCAATTAAAATTTATGAGATATACAAAAGAGTAATCATAAAAAAAAAAAACAAGAAACAAAGAATCCAACAGAAGATTCAGAGATGATTTAGATGTTGAAATTATAAATTAAGAAATTTAAAAAAACCCCTCTCAAATTAGTATGTTTATAGAAAAGGTGGATGAAATGCATGAAGACATAGGGAATTTCAGCAAAGAGAAAAAAACAAGAATGAATCAAGTACTAGAGTTAAAGTAAAAACACAGTACGAGATATGAAGTATGATGTTGATGGACTCATCATTAGACTCAACACAGCTAAGAAAAGAACAAATGAAATTTTAAGTAGGTCAATAATAATTACACAACTTGAAACAGAAAGAGAAGAGAAAAAAAAACTAGAGCAGAACATCATGAGATGTAGAATAATATAAAATGTGAACATATGCTTAATTGGAATCACAGAATAATAGAGACATAAGAGGACAAAAGAAAGACTTGAAAAGTTTATGGCTAAGGATTTCCATAAATGTTGAACTGATATTAAACAAAAATTCAAGCTCAGAGAATTTCAAACAGTGAAAACCGAAATCGAACCTAAACAAACAGAAAAAAAAAAAACCAAAAAAACTCACATGTAGAACAGCATACTCAAACTGACAAAGTAGTAGTGAGATTTAATTGAAAACATTTAGTACAATACAGAGATGAAGAGAAAAAACATGAAGACCAACAGATGAAAAATAGACACAATAGATATACAAGAAAAAAGAATATACAGCATATTACTTGGCAAAAGCTATTCAAGACAAAAGACAACTTTTCGGAGTTTTTGTGGTTGTTACTATTGTTTGTTTGCTTAAAAAAATTTTTTTTTCCCAAAGTCAGCTCCAGCACCACCTTTGGCTGAAGAGTGGTGGTCACGGGCTCCAACCTGCAGCTGCTACTGACCAGCGGAGAGAACTCCTCTGCCCACGGCACCAGGACCCTGGTGGGTGGGCTTCTGCTTCTGCTTCCTGCACCTCTGCAGCCCCTGGTCAGGCTTGTGCATGCCTGGGATGGGCTTGTTTGTTTTTAATGAATTTACACATGCCCTTACCATATGGCCTGTGAAAGGTTGCCAGAATTTTGGCTCTATGACCTTTGTCCCATGGTGTTACACTCCTGAATGTTACCTTACAAGACATAAGGAACTTTGCAGATATAATTAAGGTTACTTATCACTTAACTTTAAAGTAGGGAGATTACCTTGGATTGTCCAGGTAGCTAATGTTATTAAACATGAATTCTTAAAAGCTGAGTTTTCTCCTGGCTGATAGCAGAAGGGGAAGTTAGAGATATTCAAAACATGAGAAGGACCCAAAGTATCTTTGCTGGTTTGAAATGGAGAGGGCCACATGAAAAACATGAAAACAAACTAATTCTCCCAACATCCTGGAAGTACTTGAAAGCAGATTCTTTCAGAGAGTGTAAGCAATGCGGACCTGTTGACACCTTGATTTCAGCCTTGAGAGATCCTATATACCAATAACACAACATTTCATATCTGTCTTCAACACTAGAAATCTCTCTCAATCTAATACCATATGGTTCTGGTTTATAGATCACAATGCCATGAGTTATAATAAAAATTATAATTAAAATATAAGATTATCAAATATTATCTCATCTTATCCCCTCCTTCTATATAGCCTTTCATCGTCTCATAGAAAATAATGAATTTTGGGAGCCTTTATTTCCACTTTCTAAATTCATATACCTTGCTATCTAATATCTTATATTCTGCTAGATGATTGTAAATTAATTATTAGATGATTTATTTTATTATCTTCTCAGGGTTTGAGCTGATTGTTCTATGATTACCCATGTTATTCCTTTCCTCTTTTGTTTTTTTATAGTTACATGAATTATATTACCTGGCCCATTTTTCAGAGAGTTTTCTTTTTCAGTGTTTTCCAAAAAATAATATGATTTCACAAAGATAATGTCTGGTAAAATAATTTGACAAATCTAACATCCTTTCATTTCAAAAATTCTCAGAAAATTCGGAATAGAAGAGAATTTCCTCAACATGAAAATGGGTATTTTTTAAAAATCCACAATTAACAACGTACTCAATGGTGACAGAGTAAAAACTTCCCCCTAGTATCAGGAACAAAACAAGGATGCTTATTTTTAACATTTTACTGGAAGGTCTAGTTAGAGCAATTAGGCAAGAAAAAGAAATAAAAGATCTCCATGTTAGAATGGAAGAAGTAAAATTATCTCTAGTTGCAGAAGACATGATTCTATATATAGAAAACCCCAAAGAATAAATAAGCACACACACACATCATACACACACACACTCACACAAACTCTGGAACTAATAAATTCAGTAAAGGTGCAGGTTATAAGATCAAAACAAAAGCTCCAGTTGTATTATATATAATTAACAATTCAAAAAGGAATTAATAATCTGAAAAGGAAATTAAGAAAATAATTCCATTTACAAGAGCATCCAAAAGAATAAAATACTTAGGAATAAATTTACTCACCTAAACTAAAGAGTTATACACTGAGATTTATAAACTACTGGGAAAAGAAATTAAAGAAGACCTAAATAAATGAAAATATATCTCATGTTCATAGATTGTAAGGCTTAATGTTGTTAAGATGTCAATACCACCCAAAGTGATGTACAGATTCAATGTAATTCCTATCATGATACCAACAGTCTTTTTCTCAGAAATGGAAAATCCAAACCTCAGACTCAGATGTAATTGCAAAGGCCCCTGAATAATAAAAAGAAGTCTTGAAAAAGAAGGAAGTTGAAGAAGTTAAACTTCCAGTTTTCAAAATTTACTATGAAACTCAGTAATCAAAGCAATATAGTCTGAGCATAAGGATAAACATAGAACAATGAAATAGAATTGAGAGTCCAGAAATAAACCTATACCTCTATGGTCAATTAATTTTCAATAACCAAGACCATACAGTAGGGCAAAGAATAATCTTTGTCAACAAATGGTACTTTGAAAAATAGATTTCAACTTCCAAAAAAGAAGTTGCAGCCGTACCTCATACTATATACAAAAATTAACCCAAAATAGATCAACAGCATACATATAAGTGTGAAAACTATAAAATTCTTAGAAGAAAACACAAGGGTAAATCTTCATGACTTTGGATTTGGCAGTGGATTCTTAGATATGACATAAAAGCATAAGCAAAAAAGAAAAAAATGGAAAAATTAGATTTCATCAAAATTAAAAACTATTGTGCACCAAAAGACATTATCAAAAGAGTAAAATGACCACCTACAGAACAAGAGAAAATATCTGCAAAATATATATCTAATAACTCCTAGGTCCCAGAACATATAAAGAACTCTAACGGCTCAAAAACAAAAAGAGAAAACACCCAATTAAAAAATGTGCAAAGGACTTGAATAGACATTTCTATAAAGAAGCTATATAGATCGACCTTCAAGATGGCAGAGGAGTAAGACATGGAGATCACCTTCCTCCCCACAAATACATCAAAAATACATTTACTTGTGGAACAACTCCTACAGAACACCTACTGAATGCTGGAGGAAGACCTCAGATTTCCCAAAAGGCAAGAAACTCCCCAAGTACTGGATAGGGTAAAAGAGAAAAGAAAAAACAGAGACAAAAGAATAGAGATGGGACCTGCACCTCGGGGAGGGAGCTGTGAAGGAGGAAAAGTTTCCACACACTAGGAAGCATCTTCACTGGCAGAGATGGGGGGTGGGCAGAGGGGGGAAGCATCGGAGCCACAGAAGAGAGCACAGCAATGGGGTGGGGAGGGCAAAGCAGAGAGATTTCCGCACAGAGGATCGGTGCCCACCAGCACTCACCAGCCTGAGAGGGTTGTCTGCTCACCCACTGGGGCAGGTTGGGGCTGGGAGCTGAGGCTCGGGCTTCTGAGGTCAGATCCAAGGGAGAGGACTGGGGTTGGCTGCACGAACTCAGCCTGCAAGGAGCAAGTGCGCCACAGCTAAATGGGAGGGAGTCCGGGAAAAAGTCTGGACCTGCCTAAGAGGCAAGAGACAACTGTTTTGGGGTGGACGAGGAGAGGAGATTCAGAACACTGCCTAAAGGAGCTTCAGAGATGGGCGTGAGCTGCAGCTATCAGCGCAGAAACCAGAGATGGGCTAATCGTTCCATGAAACGCTAAGGCTGCTGCTGAAGCCACCAAGAAGCCTGTGTGCAAGCACAGGTCACTATCCACACACCTTGGGGAGCCTGTGCAGCCCGCCACAGGAAGGGTCCTGTGAACCAGGGACAACTTCCCCAGGAGGAAACACAGCATGCTTCAGGCTGTTGCAAGTCATACTGGCCTCTGCTGCCACAGGCTCACCCTGCATTCCGTACCCCTCCCTCCCCCCAGCCTGAGTGAGCCAGAGACCCCTAATTAGCCGCTGCTTTAACCCTATCCTGTCTGGGGAAAGAACAGATGCCAGAGGGAGACCTAAATGCAGAGGCGGGGCCAAATCCAAACCTGAACCCCAGGAGCTGTGCGAACAAAGAAGAGAAAGGGAAATTTCTCCCAGCAGCCTCAGGAGCAGTGAATTAAATCTCCACACTCAACTTGATGTACCCTGCATCTGTGGAATACCTTAATAGACAACGAATCATCCCAAATTGAGGTAGTGGACTTTGGGAGCAATTGTAGAGTTGGAGTTTGCTGTATGCGACTGACTAGTTTCTGATTTTTATATTTATCTTATTATAGTATTAGCACTTGTTATCATTGGTGGATTTTTTTAATTGGTTTGGTTGCTCTCTCCTTTTCTTATTACTTAAAAATTATTTTTATTTTAATAACTTAATTTAATTTATTTTTTCTTCCTTTTTTTTTTTTCTTCCTTTTCTTCTAACTTATATGGCTGACAGGGTCTTGGTGCTCCACCTGGGTATATGACCTGAGCCTCTGAGGTAGGAGAGCTGAGTTCAGGACACTGGACCAACAGAGACCTCCCCGCCACATGTAATATCAATCAGCAAGAGCTCTCCCAGAAATCTCCATTAAAAAATTAAGACCCAGCTCCACTCAATGACCAGCAAACTCCACTGCTGGACACCCCATGCCAAATGACTACAAAGACAGGAACACAACCCCACCCGTTAGCAGAGAGGCTGCCTACAATCAGAATAAGTTCACAGACACCCCAAACACACCAACAGACGTGTTCCTGCCCACCAGAAAGACATTCAGCATCATCCACCAGAACACAAGCACCAGTCTTCTCCACCAGGAAACCTACACAAGCCACTGAACAAAACTTACCCACTGGGGGCAGACACCAAAACCAACGGGAACTATGAACATGCAGCCTGTGAAAAGGAGACCCAAACACAGTAAGTTAAGCAAAATGAGAAGACAGAGAAATATGTAGCAGATGAAGGAGCAAAGTGAACACCCAGCAGACCAAACAAATGAAGAGGAAATAGGCAGTCTGCCTGAGAAAGAATTCATAGTAATGATAGTAAAGATCATCTGGAATCTTGAAAATAGCATGAAGAAAATACAAGAAACGTTTAACAAGGAGCTAGAAGAACTAAAGAGCAAACAAACAATGATGGACAATACCGTAAGTGAAACTGAAAATTCTCTAGAAGGAATCAATAGCAGAATAACTGAGGCAGAGGAACAGATAAGTGAACTGGAAGATAAAATAGTGGAGAAAACTACCACAGAGTAGAATAAAGAAAAAGAATGAAAAGAATTGAGAACAGTCTCAGAGACCTCTGGGACAACACTAAATGCACCAAAGCAAAGTGACCACCCAGCAGACCAAACAAATGAAGAGGAAATAGGCAGTCTGCCTGAGAAAGAATTCATAGTAATGATAGTAAAGATCATCTGGAATCTTGGAAATAGCATGAAGAAAATACAAGAAACGTTTAACAAGGAGCTAGAAGAACTAAAGAGCAAACAAACAATGATGGACAATACCGTAAGTGAAACTGAAAATTCTCTAGAAGGAATCAATAGCAGAATAACTGAGGCAGAGGAACAGATAAGTGAACTGGAAGATAAAATAGTGGAGAAAACTACCACAGAGTAGAATAAAGAAAAAGAATGAAAAGAATTGAGAACAGTCTCAGAGACCTCTGGGACAACACTAAATGCACCAACATTCGAATTATAGGGGTCCCAGAGGAAGAGGAGAAAAAGAAAGGGACTGAGAAAATATTTGAAGCGAATATAGTTGAAAAATTCCATAATATGGGAAAGGAAATAGTCACTCAAGACCAGGAAGCTCAGAGAGTCCCATACAGGATAAATCCAAAGAGAAACATGCCAAGACAACTGTTATTCAAACTATCAAAAATAAAATACAAAGAAAAAAATATTAAAAGCAACAGAGGAAAAACAACAAATAACATACAAGGTAATCCCATTAGGTCAAGAGCTGATCTTTCAGCAGAAACTCTGCAAGCCAGAAAGGTGTCACAGGACATATTTAAAGTGATGAAAGGGAAAAAACTACAACCAAGATACTCTACCCAGCAAGGATCTCATTCAGATTTGATGGAGAAATTAAAACCTTTACAGACAAGCAAAAGTTAAGAGAAGTCAGCACCACCAAACCAGCTTTACAACAAATGTAAAGGAACTTCTCTAGGCAGGAAACACAAGAGAAGGAAAAGACCAACAATAACAAACCCAAAACATTTAAGAAAATGGTAATGGAACATACATATCAATAATTACCTTGGAGGTAAATGGATTAAATGCTCTACCAAAAGCCATAAACTGGCTGAATGGATACAAGACCCGTATACATGCTGACTACAAGAGACCCCCTTCAGACATAGGGACATAGACAGACCAAAATTGAGGGGATGGAAAAAGATATTCCATGAAAATGGAAATCAAAAGAAAGCTGGAGTAGCAATTCTCATATCAGACAAAATAGACTTTAAAATAAAGACTATTAGACAAAAAAGGACACTACATAATGATCAAGGGGTCAATCCAAGAAGAAGATATAACAATTGTACATATTTATGCACCCAATATAGGAGCACTTCAGTATATAAGGCAAATGCTAACAGCCATAGAAGGGGAAATTGACATTAACACAATCATAGTAGGGTACTTTAACACCCCACACTCACCAATGGACAGATCATGCAAAATGAAAATAAATAAGGAAACATAAGCTTTAAATGACACACTAAACAAGATGGACTTAATTGATATTTATAGGACATTCCATTCAAAAACAACAGAATACACCTTCTTCTTAAGTGCTCTTGGAACATACTCCAGGATAGATCATATCTTGGGTCACAATTCAAGCCTTGGTAAATTTAAGAAAATTGAAATCATATCAAGTATCTTTTCCAACCACATCGCTATGAGAATAGATATCAATTACAGGAAAAAGTTTGTTAAAAAAACAAACACGTGAGGGGCTTCCCTGGTGGCGCAGTGTTTGCGCGTCCGCCTGCCGATGCAGGGGAACCGGGTTCGCGCCCCGGTCTGGGAGGATCCCGCGTGCCGCGGAGCGGCTGGGCCCGTGAGCCATGGCCACTGGGCCTGCGCGTCCGGAGCCTGTGCTCCGCAACGGGAGAGGCCATAACAGAGACACGTGAAGGATAAAATGTATGCTACTAAATAATCAAGAGATCACTGAAGAAATCAGAGAGGAAATCAGAAAATACCTACAAACAAATAACAATGAAAACACGATAACCCAGAACCTATGGAATGCAGCAAAAGCAGTTCTAAGAGGGAGTTTATAACAATATAATCCTACATCAAGAAACAAGAAAAATCTCAAATAAACAAATGAACCTTACACCTAAAGCAATTAAAGAAAGAAGAACAAAAAAACCCCAAAGTTAGCGGAAGGAAAGAAATCATAAAGATCAGATCAGAAATAAATGAAAAAGAAATGAAGGAAATGTTAGCAAAGATGAATAGACCTAAAAGCTGGTTCTTTGAGAAGATAAACAAAATTGATAAACATTAGCCAGACTCACCAAGGAAAAAAAGGGAAAAGACTCAAATCAACAGAATTAGAAATGAAAAAGGAGAAGTAACAACTGATACTGCAGAAATACAAGGGATCATGAGAGATTGGTACAAGCCACTATATGCCAATAAAATGGACAACCTGGAAGAAATGGACAAATTCTTAGAAAAGCACAACCTTCCAAGACTGAACCAGGAAAAAATAGAAAATATAAACAGACCAATCACAAGCACTGTAAGTGAAACTGTGATTAAAAATCTTCCAACAAACAAACGCCAGGACCAGATGGCTTCACAGGCAAATTCTAACAAACATTTAGAGGAGAGCTAAGACCTATCCTTCTCAAACTCTTCTAAAATATAGCAAGGGAGGAACATTCCCAATCACTACCTATGAGGCCAACATCACCCTGATACCAAAACCAGACAAAGATGTCGCAAAAAAAGAAAGCTAAGGCCAATATCTCTTATGAATATAGATGCAAAATCCTCAACACAATACTAGCAAACAGAATCCAACA
>NC_041221.1:86254151-86286634 GCF_002837175.3 Physeter macrocephalus | reverse complement strand
AGAAATTAAGGAAACACTCCCATTTACCACTGCAACAACAAAAAATAAAATACCTAGGAATAAACCTACCTAAGTAGACAAAAGACCTGTATGCAGAAAACTGTAAACACTGATGAAAGAAATTAAAGATTTTACAAACAGATGGAGAGATATATACCATGTTCTTGGATTGGAAGAATCAACATTGTGATAATGACTATACTCCCCAAAGCAATCTACAGATTCAGTGCATTCCCTATCAAACTACCACTGGAATTTTTCAGAGAAGTAGAACACAAAATTGCACAATTTGTTTGAAAACACAAAATACCCCAATTAGCCAAAACAATCTTGAGAAAGAAAAATGAAGCTGGAGGAATCAGGCTCCCTGATTTCAGACTATACTACAAAGCTACAGTAATCAAGACACTATGGTACTGGCACAAAACAGAAATATAGATCAATGGAACAGGATAGAAAGCCCAGAGATAATCCCACACACATATGGTCACTTTATCTTTGATAAAGGAGGCAAGATATACAATGGAGAAAAGACAGCTTCTTCAATAAGTTGTGCTGGTAAAACTGGACAGGTACATGTAAAAGAATGAAATTAGAACACTCCCTGACGCTGTATACAAAAATAAAATCTCAAAATGGATTAAAGATCTAAATATAAGGCCAGACACTATAAAACTCTTATAGGAAAACATAGGCAAAAACTCCATGACATAAATCACTGTAAGATCCTTTTTGACCCACCTCCTAGAGAAATGGAATTAAAAACAAATATAGACAAATGGGACCTAATGAAACTTAAAAGCTTTTGCACAGCAAAGGAAACCATAAACAAGATGAAAAGACAGCACTAAGAATGGGAGAAAATATTTGCAAACGAAACAACTGACAAAGGATTAATCTCCAAATATACAGGCAACTCATGCAGCTCAATATAAAAAATCATAAACAAGATGAAAAGACAGCACTAAGAATGGGAGAAAATATTTGCAAACGAAACAACTGACAAAGGATTAATCTCCAAATATACAGGCAACTCATGCAGCTCAATATAAAAAAAAAAAACAAACCAACAACCTAATCCAGAAATTGGTAGAAATCCTAAATAGACATATCTCCAAAGAAGATATACAGATTGCTAACAAACACAAGAAAGGATGCTCAACATCACTGATCATTAAGAGAAATGCAAATCAAAACTACAATGAGGTATCAACTCACAACAGTCAGAATGGCCATCATCAAAAAATCTACAAACAATAAGTACTGGAGAGAGTGTGGAGAAAAGGGAACCCTCTTGCATTGTGGGTGGGAATGTAAATGGATACAGCCACTATGGAGAACAGCATGCAGTTTCCTTAAGAAACTAAAAATAGTACTACCATATGACCCAGCAATCCCATTACTGTGCATATACCCTGAGAAAATCATAATTCAAAAAGAGTCGTACTACAATGTTCACTGCAGCACTATTTGCAATAGCCAGGACATGGAAACAACCTAAGTGTTCATTCACAGATGAATGGATAAAGAAGATGTGGCACATATATACAATGGAATATTACTCACTCATAAAAAAGATGAAATTGAGTTATTTGTAGTGAGGTAGATGGACCTAGATTCTGTCATACAGAGTGAAGTAAGTCAGAAAGAGAAAAACAAATACCATATGCTAACATATATGAATGGTATATTAAAAAAAGAAAAAAGAAAAAAAGAAAGGTTCTGATGAACCTAGTGGTAGGACAGGGATAAAGACATAGACATAGAGAATGGACTTGAGGACATGGGCAAGGGGAAGTTTAAGCTGGGATGAAGTGAGAGAGTAGCATTGACATATATACACTACCAAACGTAAAATATATAGCTAGTGGGAAGCAGCTGCATAGCACAGGGAGATCAGCTCAGTGCTTTGTGAACATCTAGGGGGTGGTATAGGGAAGGTGAGAGGGAGGTGCAAGAGGAAGCAGCTATGGGGATATATGTATACATATAGCTGATTCACTTTGTCATACAGCAGAAACTCACACAACATTGTAAAGCAATTATACTCCAATAAAGACGTTAAAAAAAAAAGCTATACAAATAGACATCAAGCACTTGAAAAGATGTTCAAAATCATTAGTCATTAGAGAAATACAAATCAAAACCACAATGAAATATAACTTAAAATCAACCAGGATAGCAATAATTAAAACTAACTCATGCACAAGTGTTGACAAGGATGTGGAGAAATTGGAACACTTGTACAGTGCTGGTGGGAATGTAAAATGGTAAGCCGCTATGGAAAACAATTTGATGATTCCACAAATAGTGAAACATAGAAATATCATATGGTCCTGCAATTCCACTTCTAGTGATATATCCCAAAGAATCAAAAACAGGTACTGAAATATGCACATGTTCACACAGTTCACTGCAGCACTATTCACAATAGCCAAAAGATGAAAATAGCTAGAATGTCCATCAATGACCAATGGATAACCAAATAGTGTGTGTATATCTATCTATCTATCTATCTATCTATCTATCTATCTATCTATCTATCTATCTATCTAGATATACATATTGGAATATTTTTCAATTTTAAAGAGAAATAAAGTACCAATATAAGAAACAGCATGGAATAACCTACAAAATATTATGGCAAGTGAAGGAAGCCAAATAAAAAGTCACATATAGTATGATTCCATTCATACAAAATACCTGAAATCGATGAAATTCATAGAAACAGAATGCAGATTGGAGGTTTCCAGGGCCCAGGAGGGAGGAAAAGGAAGAATAAACCATTTAATAAGTAAGGTGCTTACTTTGGAGTGATTGAAATATTTTGGAACTAGATACAAATGTTGGTTATACAACATTGTGAACATATTAACTACTACCAAATTATTTACTTTAAAATGGTTTACTTTGTTTGTGAATTTCACTTCAATAAATTATTTAAAAAATAACATCTGCTACCTGCTGATGCTCATCTTCCCAAGATGCTTGTCATTGGACAAAACTAACTTGCATACACAATGATTTGTAAATTGTGCAGTACTCATGAAGGCTAAGAAATTGAAACAGTGACTGAGTCTTGCCTGCTCATCTTACCCTGTGCACAGTCCACAAGATTAGTTTCCTTTCTTCCTTCTTTGGGTATGAGGGAGGGTAAGAGAGGGGTGCTGGTAATATGCTGAAAGTCTAACTAGGGAAAAGATCATGTCTCAGGTCTTGGTATCTGCAGAATGGACAATTATACAAACAATAGAGTTGATTATGATTTCATGTTTTTCTCTTACACACTTTTTACAACTGTAGTTTCTTTCTTTAAATCTCTTGATTTTTCTCTTAAATAAATAATCATATGTCTTTGGACTCATTTTTAGTGGCTTAGCCTGTTATTTGTCTCTCCTAATATTGGTTTCTTTGTACTGTTTGATCCTAAATCAACTTGCCCTCATTGATAAGATAATAATCAAAAATATTGACTGTTCCTAGCTTATTTCTTTCTTTATTTAAATATTATAAATGTCATAGCATACTGGGAGGACCTTGAATATTATGCCATTCTAATGACTGGCTTTCTGTTCAACCAACATCTTAGTAACTCCTGTGTATAACCAACATCTTATTATGACACAAAGCAGCTCTGATAAACTGACTAAATTAAATATTATCTGCTTTATCCACCTCATTTAGAAGTGCCAATTAAAATTCCTACCATACTACCATTTCTTACTGGTTCTTCCCTATTAAATCTAATACTCCATCAGATTCCCTTTGATAGCTCATCTTAAATGTCTGTATGTTCACAACATAAAATAGGGTAACACCACATCTCTCTTTTCCATGCCTATCTCTTTTAAATAATCTATGCTGGTTTAAGCCTTATTTTCTTGTCATAGTGGCTATTCCATTAGGCTCTGACTGTGACTTAGTTATTACTGAAGTCTAAAATTAACATTCATGGCTTCTGTTGACATACATACTGAATATCAATAATTAATTCTTCTGCAGGGAGACAGGTGTAGGAAAGACAATTATGCCAAGAAAAATGCGAGAGATTAAGCCTTGAGAATACTCCCTGATATTTGAATTGTTAGGGGAATTATTTCTGTTCCATGTCTGTGATTTCAAATGTCTTCTTTGAGCAGTTTCTAGATTTTAGATGTATTTTTCCAGAGACTTACTGACACTGAGATGCCCTTCGTCCACCTTACTCCTAACTCTGCTTTTCTCTTGACCTATGGCTTTTGGCATTTCATTTTCTTTCATTTTCTTTTGGAGATTGTTATATATGATCTTATTGACATTTCATGTTGAGTGTATTGACAGAGGTGGTAAGATTTCCTTGGCTTTGTGGTCATGCACATGTTTAACTGGTATGCACTTGTCAAGTTATTTATTCCACAGAACGTGCGTTGTTTGATATACTAAGAAAATGACAAGCTGATGTTTGTAAAAGCTTACTATTCATCTGCATTTA
The DNA here is from genome assembly GCF_002837175.3 of Physeter macrocephalus. Lineage (NCBI taxonomy): Eukaryota > Metazoa > Chordata > Mammalia > Artiodactyla > Physeteridae > Physeter > Physeter macrocephalus. The sequence continues at coordinate 86,282,163 of NC_041221.1, read as the reverse complement.
TTCATTATATTAAAACATTATTGACACTTTTAAAATGTCAGGTTATTTTCTTTTTCCTTGATATAATTTCAAGGGATATTGTGTTCAAGAAAATCAATTCTGTTAATATTCCACATATACTGAGTCTGCCGTGTAATATTTCTTTGTGCTAAACAGTTTTGCCTTGTCTAATGCAGTGACAATGAAGGTCCAGTGCATTTCCTATTGCCTTTTAATTTTTACTTTGACCAAAACATTCATAATTATTATTAAAAATTTAAAATATTTTTAGATAATATTGACATTGTTTTCTTTACTTTGAAAATACACTAGTTAGGTGAGGAAGAAAGTTTTTAATAGAATTTTAACTTATAGAACATGTGGAACTTGACACTATTATAAAACCATATGTATGTTTTATATATATATATGTCACATATGTATGTATATATGTATGTATACGTTTATATATATGTCCTAAATAGAATACAACCTCTTTCTTAAACACATATTACTATAATGAATATAAAGTATAATACACTCAATATAGACTCAATATTATGCTCAATACTGTGAACAAAACTACTCAAATTAAGCCAAACAAACTCTTGATAATGAGGAATTTCATTATTTCAAAAAGTCTTTGAATAAATGAGCTATCCAGTAATATACAGCACTTTTTCATTTTTCTATTATTAAAGTTTTCATTTACTTATCACTTTTCACCCAGATTTCTCCAAGGGGTTGAGAGAAAATTGCTAAATTTTTCTTATAAGGTACATACCAGTGTTATCTATTTTATAGATAAACTGAAGCATTCTAGCAGTCTCATGCCAAATATCAGAGAAGACATTTTTGACAGAGTTTTGGATAGAGGTCATTGGGTCTTACTCTCCCAAGGGTAGCCAGGGTTTTAAATGTATATGTGAGAAGACAGCTGGAGTTTTCAATTAAAAAAACAAAAACAAAAACACATAGTTGGCATTTTATGTTCTCCCCCCACTACATACACTTTTGGTCTCTCCTCTCCTCCATTGATTGATTTACTGTTCCTCTAAATGAACTAGCCAGTAAGTAAGTGAGAAGTACACGAGAGAAGTAAAAGTCATTTTCAAAAATAGTTTAAAAGAGACTGTTTTACTGGGTGAGAAGAAAGTTTACCATGTTATAAGTGTGTCAAGTTCATAAGATGGGTGTTTAGTGTGTCAGTATGGAGTGCCCAGGGTCAGAAAGATCTGAATTTAGATTCTTGCTCTTAGCTCAGTTACTAGCTGTGTAAATTTTCTTAAGTCATTTAGCTTCTGTAAGACTTAGCATTCTTACTGAGAACTAAAAATGAGATATTGCTTATAAAGTGTTCAACACCTGGGCATAGTATACACTCAATGAATATTCTTACTATTATTATGCAATAATCGAATGTGTTAATACCTAGACTAGGAAGAGAGGTTGAAGCCTAATTGTTAGTTAATTAAATGGAATTTTGATCTTTCTTATTTTTCCCAATTTTTTTTATTGTGGTTAAAATACACATAACATAAAACTTACTAGCTTAACCATTTTAAATCCACAGTTCAGTAGTATTAAGTACATTGATTCTGTTGTGTCACCACCATCTATCTCCAGAACTCTTTTCATCTTGCAAAACTGAAACTCTCTACCCATTAAAAAATAACTCACTATAACTCCCTCTCTCCAACATTGGCAACCACCGTACTACATTCTTTCTTTCTTTTATTTTAATTTCCCCCTTTCTCCCACACCTCAGCCTCTGGTAACCGCCATTGTACTCTATGTTACTATTAGTTTGGCTTTTTTTTTTTTTTTTTAAGTCCACATATAAGTGATATCATGCAGCATTTGTCTTTCCGTGTCTGGCTTATTTCACTCAGCATAACATCTTCCAGGTCCATCTGTATTGTAACAAAAGGCAGGATTTACTTCTTTTTAAAGGCTGGATAATATTCTGTTATACATATATACCACCTTTTCTTTTTCCATTCATCAGTTGATGGACACTTAGTCTGCTTCCATATCTTGGCTACTGCTGCAAATGAACATGGTGGTACAGACACATCTTCAAGAAGATAGTGATATTATTTCCTTTGGATATATGCCCAGAAGTTGGATTGTTGGATTGCATGGTAGTTCTATTCTGAATTTTGAGGAACATCCATACTATTTTCTGTAATAGCTGTAACAATTTACAATCCCATCAATAGTATGTAAGGGTTCCCTTTTCTCCACATCCTTGCCAATGCTTGTTATCTTTGGACTTTTTAAAATAGTAGCTATCCTAACAGGTGTGAGATGATATCTCATTGTGATTTTGATTTAAATGTCCCTGATGATTAGTGATATTGAGCATCTTTTCATAAAACTGTTGACCATTTGTATGTCTTCCTTGAAAAATGTCTGTTCAAGTCCATTACCTATTTTTCAATTATATATATTTTTTCTATTCAGTTGTATGAGTTATTTACATGTTTCATATTAAACCCTTATCAGATATATGTTTGCAAATATTTTCTCACATTGCCTTCGTTGACATTTCATTTTGTTGATTGTTTCCTTTGCTTTGCAGAATTATTTTTTAGTTTGATGCAGTCTCACTTGTTTATATTGCTTTTGTTGCTTATGCTTGTGGTGTCATATACAAAAAAATCACTGCCAACACTAGTGTCAAGGAGGTTTCCCCTGTTCTTTCTTCTAAAAGTATTATGATTTCAGGTCTTATTTTAAGTCTTTAATCCAATTTGAGTTGATTTTTATGTGTAGTGTAAGACAGGGATCCAATATCACTCTTTTGCATGTAGATAGCCAGTATTCCAGCATCATTTATTTTTTTAATTTGATTTTTAAAAAATATAGTTGATTCACAATATTGTGTTAGTTCCAAGCATACAGCAAAGTGATTTAATTATAGTATATATATATATATTTTTTCAGATTATTTTCCATTATAGATTATTAAAAGATATTGAATATTGTTCCCTGTATTATACAGTAAACACTTGTTACTTATTTATCCCTCCCACACTCCATTTCCCCTATGATAACCATAAGTTTGTTTTCTCTGTCTATGAGTCTATTTCTGTTTTGTTTCATTTATATTATTTTTTAGATTCCACATATAGGCAATATCATATAATATTTGTCTTTGTCTAATTACTTCACTTAGTATGATATTCTCTATGTCCATCCATGTTGCTGCAAATGGGAATATTTCATTCTTTATGATTGAGTAATATTCCACTGTGTGTATGTGTGTATGTATATATATACATCTTCCTTATCCATTCATTTGTTGATGGACACTTAGGTTCCTTCCATGTCTTGACTATTGTAAATAGTGCTGCTATAGTTCTTTATAGAACTTCCATACTGTTTTACATAGTGGCTGCACCAATTTACATTCCCTCTAATGCTGTAGGAGGATTCCCTTTTCTCCACAGCCACTCCAGCATTTATTATTTGTAGACTTTTTGATGATAGCCATTCTTACCTGTGTGAGGTGATACCTCCTTGTGACTTTGATTTACATTTCTATAATAATTAGTGATGTGGATCATATTTTCATGTGCCTGTTTGCCATATGTATGTCTTCTTTGGAGAAATGTCTATTTAGGTCTCCTGCCCATTTTTTGATTGGGTTGTTTTTTTTTTTTAATATTGAGGTCTATGGGCTGTTTGCATATTTTGGAAATTAACTCCTTGTCAGTCTCATCATTTGCAAGTATTTTCTCCAATTCCTTAGGTTGACTTTTCATTTTGTTGATGGTTTCCTTTTCTGTGCAAAAGTTTTAAGTTGATTAGGTCCCATTTGTCTATTTTTACTTTTATTTCTTTTGCCTAAGGAGAAAGATTTTAAAAAATGTTGCTGTGATTTATGTCAGAGAATGTTTTACCTGTGTTCTCGTCTAGGAGTTTTATGGTGTCATAACTTATATTTAGGTCTTTAAATAATTTTGAGTTTATTTCTGTGTATGTTGTGAGGGAGTGTTCTAATTTAATTGATCTACATGAGGTTGTCCAGCTTTCCCAACACCACTTACTGAAGAGATTGTCTTCTCTCCATTGTATATTCTTGCCTTATTCTTGTCAAAGATTAATTAACTGTAGTTGTATGAGGTTATTTCTGGGCTCTTTATTCTGGTCCATTGATCTATATATCTGTTTTTGTGCCAATACCATGCTGTTTTGATTACAGTAACTTTGTGGTATTGTCTCAAGTCTGGGAGGGTTATGCCTCCAGCTTTGTTCTTTTTCTTCAGGATTGCTTTGGACATTATGGGTCTTTTGTGGTTCCATTTAAATTTTAGGATTATTTGTTCTAGTTTTGTGAAAAATGTCATGGGTACTTTGATAGGGGTTGCATAAAATCTGTAGATTTCTTTGGGTGGTAAGGCCACTTCAATAATATTAATTCTTCCAATCCAAGAGCAGGGATATCTTTCCATTTCTTTAAATAAGCTTCAACTTACTTTACCACTGTTTTATAGTTCTCAGTGTACAGGTCTTTCAACTCCTTGGTTAACTTTATTCCTAGGTTTTTTTTCTGATGTGATTTTAAATGGGCTTTCTTTTTCTTTTACTTTCTTTTTCTGATATTTCATTGTTAGTATAAAGAAATGCAACAGATTTCTGTGTGTTAATCATGTATCCTGCTACCTTGCTGAATTCATTTATCAGTTCATAGTTTTGGGATGGAGTCTTTACAGTTTTCTATACAGACAGTATAATGTCTTCTGAATATAATGATAATTTTTTGTCTTCCCTTCCAATTTGGATGCCTTTTATTTCTTTTTCTTGCCTGATTGCTCTGGCTAGGACTTTCAATACTATGTCAAATAGAAATGGTTAGAGTGGTCATCCTGGTCCAGAGTTTAACAGGAAGACTTTCAAATTTTCACCTTAAGTATTATGTTGGTGTGGGTTTGTCATAAATGGCTTTTATTATGCTGAGATATGTTGCCTCTATACCCACTTTGGTGAGAGTTTTTATCATGAAGCGATGTTGAATTTTATCAAATGCTTTTTCTGCATCTGTTGAGATGATCATATGGTTTTGTCTTGTCTTTTGTTAATGTGGTATAGTAAATTGATTGATTTGCATATGTTGAACCACCCTTGTGACACTGGAATGAATCCAAATTGATCATGGATATGATCCTTTTCATGAATTGTTGGATTAGGGTTGCTAATATTTTGCTGAGGATTTTTGCATCTGTGTTCATCAAAGATGTTGGCCCATAATTTTCTTTTTTTGTAGTTCCTTTGTCTGGCTTTGGTATCAGGGTGATGGTAGCTTCACAGAATGACTTTGGGAGTGGTCCATCCTCTTTCAGCTTTTGGGATAGTTTAAAAAGGATAGATATAATTCTTCTTTATATGTTTGGCAGTATTTCCCAGTGATGTTATCTGATCCTGAACTTTTGTTTGCAGGGAGTTTTTAAAATTACAGATTCTTTTTCACTTCTAGTGATCAGTATGTTCAAATTATCTATTTCTTCTTGGCTCAATTTTGGCAGCTTGTATGTTTCTAGAAACTTATCCATTTCTTCTTGGTTGTCCAATTTGTAGGCATATACCTGTTCATAGTATTTCCTTAATATTTTTTTATTTCTGCAGTTTTGGTTGTTATTTCTCCTGTTTCATTTCATTTCTTTTTTTTTTTTATTTGGGTCCTCTTTTCTTCTTGGTGAGCCTGGCCAGAAGTATGCGGCTTTGTTTATCTTTAAAAAAAACCGTTTTTGGTTTAATTGATGTTTTCTGTTTTTTCAATCTCTATTTTGTTTATTTTGTTCCTGATCTTTATTATTTTCTTCCTCCTGATGACTTTGGGTTTTGTTTCTTTTTCTTTTTCTAATTATTTTTGGTGGTAGATTACATTGTTTATCTGAGATTTTTCTTGTTTCTTGGGGAAGGCCTGTATCTCTATGAATGTCACTCTTAGAACTGTTTTTGCTGTATCTCATAGATTTTGCAAGGTTGTGTTTTCATTGTCATTTGTCTTGAGGTATTTTCGAATTCCCTCTTTTATCTGATAATCAATCCATTTTTTTTAATAGCATGCTGTTTAGTCTCCATGTGTTCATTTATTCCCACTTTTCTTTCTGTGGTTGATTTCTATCTCCATGCCATTGTGATCAGAAAAGATGCTTGAAATAATTTCTATATCCTTAAAATTGTTAAGGCTCGTTTTGTGTCCCAGTATGTGGTCTCCTCTATAGAATGTTCCATGTGCTTGAAAAGAATGTGTATTCTGATTGTTTTGGCTGTAATGTCCTGGAAATATCAATTAAGTCTAACTGTTCTTTTGTTTCATTTAGGATGTCTGTTGCCTTATTAATTTTCTGTCTGGAAGATCTGTCCATTAATGTCAGTGGGATGTTAAAGTCTCCTACTCTTACTGTAGTCCCGTCAATTTCTCGCTTTATGTCTGTTAGTATTTGCTTTATATATTTACGTGCTCCTATATTGGGTGCATACATATTAACAAGTATAATATCTTCTTGTTGTATTAATCCCTTTATCATTATATAGTGTTCTTTGTCTTTCTTTATGGCCCTTGTTTTAAATTTTTTTGCCTGATATGAGTGTTGCTACCCCTGCTTTCTTGTTATTTACATTTGCATGAAATATCTTTTTCCATCTTCTCACTTTCAATCTATGTGTGTTTTTCACCTTAAAGTGAGTGTCTTGTAGGGAGCACATTGTAAGTTCTTGTTTTTTTATCCAGTCTGCTAGTCTAAGTCTTTTTATTGAAGAATTTATTCTTTCTTCTCCTTCTGGAACCCCTGCTATGCATACATCGGCATGCTTTATATTATTCCATATATCTCATATGTTGTTCTCTTTTTTCTTTTTCTTTTTTTTTTTTGTATTTCTCTCTGTTATTCTGATTGAGTGATTTCCACTATTCTATCATCCAGATCACTTATGTGTATTTCTACATTATTTAGTCTGTTATTCATTACTTTTAGTTTGGATTTTATCTAGGTAATTGAGTCCAGCTAGACTGAGTACTATGCCAGGGTCCGTCCACCAAAGCTTGAGTTTCAGTACCTAACAGCCATAAGTACTAGCAGCCCTGCCCAGTGCACGTTTCAGGCTGGAAAGTGCAGTGACATGGCAGCCATCAAAGCCAGTCTTACTCTGCCTTAATTGCTAGGAAGCCAGCACTTGCACACTTGTCACAGGGAGAGTCTAGGTCCCTTCCACTCCACTATCTGTCCCAGTGGTACTCCCTACCAGTGAAGGGGGTTCCAAGGTGAAGGAATTTTCCCTCTTTCACAGGTCCCTCTTAGGGGTGCCAGTCATGTCCCAGTGCCTGTTTTTTTTTTTTTTTTTTCCTTTTTTTCATCCTACCCATTTATGTGGGGATATTTCTTGCAGCTTTGGTTGTATAAGAGATCTTCTGCCAGGTTACAGTTGGTTGTCTTTGAGAATTGTTCCACATGTAGATGTATTTTTGAGGTGTCAGTGAGGAGTGGTGAGCTCCACATCCTTCTACTCCATCATCTTGATCTCCACCTGTCCTGTACCATTAACTGAAGTGACTATCCTTTCCCCAATGTACATTATTGGTGCCTTTGTCAAAAATTAGTTGACTATATAGGCTTTGGTGTATTTCTCAGCTCTCTATGTGTTTTATTGGTTTACATGTCTGTTTTTATTCCAAAACCATACTGTTTTGAGTACCACAGATTTGTAATATAGTTTGAAATCTGGAAGTGTAATGCCTCCAGCTTTGTTCTCCTTGTTCAAGATTGCTTTAGCTATTATGGGTCTTTTATTTTCAATACAAATGTTAGGACTTTTTTTTTCTATTTCTGTGAAAAATGCCACTGGAATTTTGATAGAGATAGCATTGAATCTGTAGATTTCTTTGGGTAAAATGGACATTTTAACCATATTAATTCTACTAATCCATGAACACAAGATATCTGTCCATTTGTTTACATCTTTTCAATTCCTTTCATCAATGTTTTATAGTTTCAGTGCTCAGATCTCTCATTTCCTTGGTTAAATTTATTCCTATGTATGTTATTCTTTTTGATGCTATTTTAAATGGGATTGTTTTCTTAATTTCTGTTTTGGATAGTTCATTTTTAGTGTATAGAAACACAACTGATTTTGTATGTTGATTTTGTATCCTACAACTTTATTTAATTCATGTTTTAGTTTTAACAGTTTTTGGGTTTTTTTTTTCTTTTTTGGTAGGGTCTTTTGGGTTTTCTATACATAAGATCATATCATCTGTAAACAGAGACAGTTTTACTTCTTCCTTTTTAATTTTGATGCCTTTTGCTTCTTTTTTTTGCCTGATTGCACTAGCTAGGACTTTCAATAATATGTTGAATAGATGTGGAGAGAGTGGGTACCCTCTCCTGTTCCTGCTCTTTGAGGTAAAACTTTCAGCTTTTCACCGGTGAGAAGCTATCAACTTGTCATATGTGACTTTTTTTATGTTGATGTATACTACAAGAAATGAAAATTATAGACCAATATCTCTGATGAAAATAGATGCAAAAATACTCAACAAAATACAGCACATTAAAGGGATCATATACTACAATTATCTGGGATATATATCTGGGATGCAAGGATGGTTCAACATACACAAATCCATAAACATAATACACCACATCAACATAATAAAGGATATAAATCATATGATCATCTCAATAAATGCAGAAAGAGCATTTGTCAGAATTCAACATCCTTTAATGATAAAAACTCTCAACAAATTGTGCATAGAAGAAATGTACCTCAGTATAATAATGGAACTTTCAAATAACCACAATGGTTTGGCCATTATCAACATGAACATATCAATCTTAATATTTACCAGAAAGTATAGGCATATATGACATGTTAGAAAATCAAATGGAACTACTCAATATTTCTGCAGTTAAATGAAAATCTTTTACTATAATTATGGTTCTTTTGTTGGTAAAGGATGCTTTCAAGTTCAGTTAATACAAAACCAGAATTTTCAACAGTATATCATATTTCAGATATTTAAAAAGTATTCTGTAAATTACTTTTCCAAAATAACACTTACAAGTTTCAGGTAAGTATTGTTTTTCTATAAAGTATTTTACATAAACATTTTATTATCAACTTAATATCCGAAATTTTTTTCCTCAAAAGCATACAACAGACATACAATAGTGTTCTATCTTTTCAAGTACACAAGTGGAAAGAGTTCAATAAATCTGTCTTTTAAAGTTAATATTTCCTTGTACATAAAGTTAAGATGATACTAAAGATTTTAGAAATAAGAGAGATAGATGTGATACAATGCAAATGTTTTAGAGATATTCTTAACATGACCTATAGTATAAATAACATAGTTTTTTACAGCTAGTAACAGACTGGGTTAAATGCATGCTAAATGATAGTTTGTGAAAACTTTAATGCAAATACTTTAAGCAACATACCTAATATTTGTCATGTACTCCAGGGTATTCTATTTAAAATAAACTGGAATCAACCTTTCATAAAATAGACTTTTTCTATGTTCAGTTTAAGTAACATCTTAATCTAGTCTAAAAATATGAACTTATGGACTACCAAATTCATTAAAAAAATTTTTTTTACAGTAGAACCAATCTATTCCTATTTTTCCTGTGTAGATTCATGCTGAATTATAATCCACTTCTAGTCTCAATATTGTTCATAATTTGCTCTATTTCATGTATGTTTGGTGTTATTATTGTATGTATGTTTATGTGTATATATGTTTATGTATCTCTCTTTATAACAATTTATCAAAAATTTTTTGATAAAAGTACTAAAAACCATTAACTGTGCTCTTACCATGGGCACATTAATGTCAGTAAAACCTATGATGTAGATAATGTTTTCCCCATTTTGCAGTGGAAGCAGAAATTTAAGGAGATGAGTATTTTGCCCATTGTTGTGTTTACTATAAGGTGTAAACTCAGTCTGAATTAGTGATTTAGCTCTTAATCTTAACAGTATAGAGTTGTTTTATGCTTATCACAGCCTATCTATAAATAGTGTTGTCACTAGACCAGACCTTGTTATCTGTCTGCTTGCCTGCCTTCCTTCCTTCCCTCCTTTCCTTTCTTTCCTTCGTTTCTCTCCTTCTTACCTTTTTTTCTTTCTCTGATTTGATTCACTTTATTTATTTATTTATTGAAGTATAATGAACTTTCAATATTATATTAGTTTCAGGTCTACAACATAGTGATTTGACATTTTATAGATTATGCACCATACACAGTTACCACAATATTCCCTACTGATAATATTCCCTGTGCTATACATTACATCTCTGTGACATTTTATTTATTAATTTTATGTATTTATTTATTTATTTGATAACCGGTTCTTATCATGTTTGAAAGATGTCTTCAGTAATAACCATCAGGAAACTTTGGAAAAAAAGGTTTATTACTCACAGGTTTTGGAAAGCACAACTGGGACAACACAGAGAAGTTTTTGGAGAAAGAGACAGAGAGAGAGCTACTGAGGGCTTGGGATTCTGTTTTCATTTGGGTCCATGGTGGGGGCCTAGAGTTTCATGGGCTTTCTATTTATTGGTGAATTTAAAACATAAGAGTGGAATTTAAAGTATGGGGAGAGAAAAAACAAGCAGCTCAAATGATCAGTTATTGAAATCAAATAAGATTTCTGAAATGAAGAAGGCTGGTTGGGTTGGGCGTGTGAGCAGCCCAGCTTTTTATCTAGTCCTATGGCTGGCAATGCCTTTATTCAAGAGAGCCATCTTGAAGTGGATACTTCAGCAATCAAAGCTTAAATCAGGCACTTATATAATAAAAAAGAAAAACAAACTGTCAGGGCTTACACTACAATAATTCATAAGTATTCATTAGTATTTTTTAAAATAAGATTTAAGACAGTTTTAGATCTACAGAAAACTATTGAAAAAATAGCATGAAGAGTTCCAATATACCTCACACCCAGTTTCCCTTATTAACATCTTATATTAGTATGGAACAATTGTCACACTTAATGAACCAATATTGCACATTATTATTAACTAAATTACATACTTCATTCAAATTTCCATATCTTTTTCCCAACATTTTTTTCTATCCCAGGATCCCATCCAAAATACCACATTACATTTAGTTATAATATTATGTCTCCTTAGGCTCTTCGCTCTGATTGTTTTCAAGACCCTCTTTATTTTCAATGAGTAAAGTACTTTGTGGGATGCCTTCTTATCAGAATTTATCTGATGTTTTATTCATGATTAGAATGGGAAAATGGATTTTGGGAGGAAGACCAGAGGCAGAGAGTCATTTTCATCACATCATATCAAAGCTACATAATATGAATTTATCACTGATATTACCATTGATCTTCAAGCCAAGGTAGGTTTCTTAACTGTAAAGTTAGTTTTGTCCCCCTCACCCACCCCTACTTCATACTTTACTCTTTAAAAGGAAGTCACTACTTAAGTAGACCATACTTCAGGAATAGTAAATTACTCTTCCCTTCTTTGAGTACATAAATTATTTGAAATTCTTCTACAAGGGAGACTTGTCTCTTCTCCCTATTTATTAATTCAATCATTTATGTGAGTATGAACACATAGACATTTATTTTATACTTTGGGTTATAGTTTATGTATTTTGTATAATTTATGTATTTTGTTGCTTGAAGTGTTGCAGTATTAGCCAACAGAAACTATTTCAGTTGGATCCTTTGTCCCCTTGGCTTAACCCCATCCATGTAGATTTTTATTTTTTAAGCATTTTCATAGTTCTGGTACAATAAGAAGCTCTAATCTTATCATGTATATTTCCTGTTTGTCTAATTACTTCACTTAGTATGATATTCTCTATGTCCATCCATGTTGCTGCAAATGGGAATATTTCATTCTTTATGATTGAGTAATATTCCACTGTGTGTATGTGTGTATGTATATATATACATCTTCCTTATCCATTCATTTGTTGATGGACACTTAGGTTCCTTCCATGTCTTGACTATTATAAATAGTGCTGCTATAGTTCTTTATAGAACTCCCATACTGTTTTACATAGTGGCTGCACCAATTTACATTCCCTCTAATGCTTTAGGAGGATTCCCTTTTCTCCACAGCCACTCCAGCATTTATTATTTGTAGACTTTTTGATGATAGCCATTCTTACCTGTGTGAGGTGATACCTCCTTGTGACTTTGATTTACATTTCTATAATAATTAGTGATGTGGATCATATTTTCATGTGCCTGTTTGCCATATGTATGTCTTCTTTGGAGAAATGTCTATTTAGGTCTCCTGCCCATTTTTTGATTGGGTTGTTTTTTTTTTTTAATATTGAGGTCTATGGGCTGTTTGCATATTTTGGAAATTAACTCCTTGTCAGTCTCATCATTTGCAAGTATTTTCTCCAATTCCTTAGGTTGACTTTTCATTTTGTTGATGGTTTCCTTTTCTGTGCAAAAGTTTTAAGTTGATTAGGTCCCATTTGTCTATTTTTACTTTTATTTCTTTTGCCTAAGGAGAAAGATTTTAAAAAATGTTGCTGTGATTTATGTCAGAGAATGTTTTACCTGTGTTCTCGTCTAGGAGTTTTATGGTGTCATAACTTATATTTAGGTCTTTAAATAATTTTGAGTTTATTTCTGTGTATGTTGTGAGGGAGTGTTCTAATTTAATTGATCTACATGAGGTTGTCCAGCTTTCCCAACACCACTTACTGAAGAGATTGTCTTCTCTCCATTGTATATTCTTGCCTTATTCTTGTCAAAGATTAATTAACTGTAGTTGTATGAGGTTATTTCTGGGCTCTTTATTCTGGTCCATTGATCTATATATCTGTTTTTGTGCCAATACCATGCTGTTTTGATTACAGTAACTTTGTGGTATTGTCTCAAGTCTGGGAGGGTTATGCCTCCAGCTTTGTTCTTTTTCTTCAGGATTGCTTTGGACATTATGGGTCTTTTGTGGTTCCATTTAAATTTTAGGATTATTTGTTCTAGTTTTGTGAAAAATGTCATGGGTACTTTGATAGGGGTTGCATAAAATCTGTAGATTTCTTTGGGTGGTAAGGCCACTTCAATAATATTAATTCTTCCAATCCAAGAGCAGGGATATCTTTCCATTTCTTTAAATAAGCTTCAACTTACTTTACCACTGTTTTATAGTTCTCAGTGTACAGGTCTTTCAACTCCTTGGTTAACTTTATTCCTAGGTTTTTTTTCTGATGTGATTTTAAATGGGCTTTCTTTTTCTTTTACTTTCTTTTTCTGATATTTCATTGTTAGTATAAAGAAATGCAACAGATTTCTGTGTGTTAATCATGTATCCTGCTACCTTGCTGAATTCATTTATCAGTTCATAGTTTTGGGATGGAGTCTTTACAGTTTTCTATACAGACAGTATAATGTCTTCTGAATATAATGATAATTTTTTGTCTTCCCTTCCAATTTGGATGCCTTTTATTTCTTTTTCTTGCCTGATTGCTCTGGCTAGGACTTTCAATACTATGTCAAATAGAAATGGTTAGAGTGGTCATCCTGGTCCAGAGTTTAACAGGAAGACTTTCAAATTTTCACCTTAAGTATTATGTTGGTGTGGGTTTGTCATAAATGGCTTTTATTATGCTGAGATATGTTGCCTCTATACCCACTTTGGTGAGAGTTTTTATCATGAAGCGATGTTGAATTTTATCAAATGCTTTTTCTGCATCTGTTGAGATGATCATATGGTTTTGTCTTGTCTTTTGTTAATGTGGTATAGTAAATTGATTGATTTGCATATGTTGAACCACCCTTGTGACACTGGAATGAATCCAAATTGATCATGGATATGATCCTTTTCATGAATTGTTGGATTAGGGTTGCTAATATTTTGCTGAGGATTTTTGCATCTGTGTTCATCAAAGATGTTGGCCCATAATTTTCTTTTTTTGTAGTTCCTTTGTCTGGCTTTGGTATCAGGGTGATGGTAGCTTCACAGAATGACTTTGGGAGTGGTCCATCCTCTTTCAGCTTTTGGGATAGTTTAAAAAGGATAGATATAATTCTTCTTTATATGTTTGGCAGTATTTCCCAGTGATGTTATCTGATCCTGAACTTTTGTTTGCAGGGAGTTTTTAAAATTACAGATTCTTTTTCACTTCTAGTGATCAGTATGTTCAAATTATCTATTTCTTCTTGGCTCAATTTTGGCAGCTTGTATGTTTCTAGAAACTTATCCATTTCTTCTTGGTTGTCCAATTTGTAGGCATATACCTGTTCATAGTATTTCCTTAATATTTTTTTATTTCTGCAGTTTTGGTTGTTATTTCTCCTGTTTCATTTCATTTCTTTTTTTTTTTTTTTTATTTGGGTCCTCTTTTCTTCTTGGTGAGCCTGGCCAGAAGTATGCGGCTTTGTTTACCTTTAAAAAAAACCGTTTTTGGTTTAATTGATGTTTTCTATTTTTTCAATCTCTATTTTGTTTATTTTGTTCCTGATCTTTATTATTTTCTTCCTCCTGATGACTTTGGGTTTTGTTTCTTTTTCGATGTTTTCTGTTTTTTCAATCTCTATTTTGTTTATTTTGTTCCTGATCTTTATTATTTTCTTCCTCCTGATGACTTTGGGTTTTGTTTCTTTTTCTTTTTCTAATTATTTTTGGTGGTAGATTACATTGTTTATCTGAGATTTTTCTTGTTTCTTGGGGAAGGCCTGTATCTCTATGAATGTCACTCTTAGAACTGTTTTTGCTGTATCTCATAGATTTTGCAAGGTTGTGTTTTCATTGTCATTTGTCTTGAGGTATTTTCGAATTCCCTCTTTTATCTGATAATCAATCCATTTTTTTTAATAGCATGCTGTTTAGTCTCCATGTGTTCATTTATTCCCACTTTTCTTTCTGTGGTTGATTTCTATCTCCATGCCATTGTGATCAGAAAAGATGCTTGAAATAATTTCTATATCCTTAAAATTGTTAAGGCTCGTTTTGTGTCCCAGTATGTGGTCTCCTCTATAGAATGTTCCATGTGCTTGAAAAGAATGTGTATTCTGATTGTTTTGGCTGTAATGTCCTGGAAATATCAATTAAGTCTAACTGTTCTTTTGTTTCATTTAGGATGTCTGTTGCCTTATTAATTTTCTGTCTGGAAGATCTGTCCATTAATGTCAGTGGGATGTTAAAGTCTCCTACTCTTACTGTAGTCCCGTCAATTTCTCGCTTTATGTCTGTTAGTATTTGCTTTATATATTTACGTGCTCCTATATTGGGTGCATACATATTAACAAGTATAATATCTTCTTGTTGTATTGATCCCTTTATCATTATATAGTGTTCTTTGTCTTTCTTTATGGCCCTTGTTTTAAATTTTTTTGCCTGATATGAGTGTTGCTACCCCTGCTTTCTTGTTATTTACATTTGCATGAAATATCTTTTTCCATCTTCTCACTTTCAATCTATGTGTGTTTTTCACCTTAAAGTGAGTGTCTTGTAGGGAGCACATTGTAAGTTCTTGTTTTTTTATCCAGTCTGCTAGTCTAAGTCTTTTTATTGAAGAATTTATTCTTTCTTCTCCTTCTGGAACCCCTGCTATGCATACATCGGCATGCTTTATATTATTCCATATATCTCATATGTTGTTCTCTTTTTTCTTTTTCTTTTTTTTTTTTGTATTTCTCTCTGTTATTCTGATTGAGTGATTTCCACTATTCTATCATCCAGATCACTTATGTGTATTTCTACATTATTTAGTCTGTTATTCATTACTTTTAGTTTGGATTTTATCTAGGTAATTGAGTCCAGCTAGACTGAGTACTATGCCAGGGTCCGTCCACCAAAGCTTGAGTTTCAGTACCTAACAGCCATAAGTACTAGCAGCCCTGCCCAGTGCACGTTTCAGGCTGGAAAGTGCAGTGACATGGCAGCCATCAAAGCCAGTCTTACTCTGCCTTAATTGCTAGGAAGCCAGCACTTGCACACTTGTCACAGGGAGAGTCTAGGTCCCTTCCACTCCACTATCTGTCCCAGTGGTACTCCCTACCAGTGAAGGGGGTTCCAAGGTGAAGGAATTTTCCCTCTTTCACAGGTCCCTCTTAGGGGTGCCAGTCATGTCCCAGTGCCTGTTTTTTTTTTTTTTTTTTCCTTTTTTTCATCCTACCCATTTATGTGGGGATATTTCTTGCAGCTTTGGTTGTATAAGAGATCTTCTGCCAGGTTACAGTTGGTTGTCTTTGAGAATTGTTCCACATGTAGATGTATTTTTGAGGTGTCAGTGAGGAGTGGTGAGCTCCACATCCTTCTACTCCATCATCTTGATCTCCACCTGTCCTGTACCATTAACTGAAGTGACTATCCTTTCCCCAATGTACATTATTGGTGCCTTTGTCAAAAATTAGTTGACTATATAGGCTTTGGTGTATTTCTCAGCTCTCTATGTGTTTTATTGGTTTACATGTCTGTTTTTATTCCAAAACCATACTGTTTTGAGTACCACAGATTTGTAATATAGTTTGAAATCTGGAAGTGTAATGCCTCCAGCTTTGTTCTCCTTGTTCAAGATTGCTTTAGCTATTATGGGTCTTTTATTTTCAATACAAATGTTAGGACTTTTTTTTTCTATTTCTGTGAAAAATGCCACTGGAATTTTGATAGAGATAGCATTGAATCTGTAGATTTCTTTGGGTAAAATGGACATTTTAACCATATTAATTCTACTAATCCATGAACACAAGATATCTGTCCATTTGTTTACATCTTTTCAATTCCTTTCATCAATGTTTTATAGTTTCAGTGCTCAGATCTCTCATTTCCTTGGTTAAATTTATTCCTATGTATGTTATTCTTTTTGATGCTATTTTAAATGGGATTGTTTTCTTAATTTCTGTTTTGGATAGTTCATTTTTAGTGTATAGAAACACAACTGATTTTTGTATGTTGATTTTGTATCCTACAACTTTATTTAATTCATGTTTTAGTTTTAACAGTTTTTGGGTTTTTTTTTTTCTTTTTTGGTAGGGTCTTTTGGGTTTTCTATACATAAGATCATATCATCTGTAAACAGAGACAGTTTTACTTCTTCCTTTTTAATTTTGATGCCTTTTGCTTCTTTTTTTTGCCTGATTGCACTAGCTAGGACTTTCAATAATATGTTGAATAGATGTGGAGAGAGTGGGTACCCTCTCCTGTTCCTGCTCTTTGAGGTAAAACTTTCAGCTTTTCACCGGTGAGAAGCTATCAACTTGTCATATGTGACTTTTTTTATGTTGATGTATACTACAAGAAATGAAAATTATAGACCAATATCTCTGATGAAAATAGATGCAAAAATACTCAACAAAATACAGCACATTAAAGGGATCATATACTACAATTATCTGGGATATATATCTGGGATGCAAGGATGGTTCAACATACACAAATCCATAAACATAATACACCACATCAACATAATAAAGGATATAAATCATATGATCATCTCAATAAATGCAGAAAGAGCATTTGTCAGAATTCAACATCCTTTAATGATAAAAACTCTCAACAAATTGTGCATAGAAGAAATGTACCTCAGTATAATAATGGAACTTTCAAATAACCACAATGGTTTGGCCATTATCAACATGAACATATCAATCTTAATATTTACCAGAAAGTATAGGCATATATGACATGTTAGAAAATCAAATGGAACTACTCAATATTTCTGCAGTCAAATGAAAATCTTTTACTATAATTATGGTTCTTTTGTTGGTAAAGGATGCTTTCAAGTTCAGTTAATACAAAACCAGAATTTTCAACAGTATATCATATTTCAGATATTTAAAAAGTATTCTGTAAATTACTTTTCCAAAATAACACTTACAAGTTTCAGGTAAGTATTGTTTTTCTATAAAGTATTTTACATAAACATTTTATTATCAACTTAATATCCGAAATTTTTTTCCTCAAAAGCATACAACAGACATACAATAGTGTTCTATCTTTTCAAGTACACAAGTGGAAAGAGTTCAATAAATCTGTCTTTTAAAGTTAATATTTCCTTGTACATAAAGTTAAGATGATACTAAAGATTTTAGAAATAAGAGAGATAGATGTGATACAATGCAAATGTTTTAGAGATATTCTTAACATGACCTATAGTATAAATAACATAGTTTTTTACAGCTAGTAACAGACTGGGTTAAATGCATGCTAAATGATAGTTTGTGAAAACTTTAATGCAAATACTTTAAGCAACATACCTAATATTTGTCATGTACTCCAGGGTATTCTATTTAAAATAAACTGGAATCAACCTTTCATAAAATAGACTTTTTCTATGTTCAGTTTAAGTAACATCTTAATCTAGTCTAAAAATATGAACTTATGGACTACCAAATTCATTAAAAAAATTTTTTTTACAGTAGAACCAATCTATTCCTATTTTTCCTGTGTAGATTCATGCTGAATTATAATCCACTTCTAGTCTCAATATTGTTCATAATTTGCTCTATTTCATGTATGTTTGGTGTTATTATTGTATGTATGTTTATGTGTATATATGTTTATGTATCTCTCTTTATAACAATTTATCAAAAATTTTTTGATAAAAGTACTAAAAACCATTAACTGTGCTCTTACCATGGGCACATTAATGTCAGTAAAACCTATGATGTAGATAATGTTTTCCCCATTTTGCAGTGGAAGCAGAAATTTAAGGAGATGAGTATTTTGCCCATTGTTGTGTTTACTATAAGGTGTAAACTCAGTCTGAATTAGTGATTTAGCTCTTAATCTTAACAGTATAGAGTTGTTTTATGCTTATCACAGCCTATCTATAAATAGTGTTGTCACTAGACCAGACCTTGTTATCTGTCTGCTTGCCTGCCTTCCTTCCTTCCCTCCTTTCCTTTCTTTCCTTCGTTTCTCTCCTTCTTACCTTTTTTTCTTTCTCTGATTTGATTCACTTTATTTATTTATTTATTGAAGTATAATGAACTTTCAATATTATATTAGTTTCAGGTCTACAACATAGTGATTTGACATTTTATAGATTATGCACCATACACAGTTACCACAATATTCCCTACTGATAATATTCCCTGTGCTATACATTACATCTCTGTGACATTTTATTTATTAATTTTATGTATTTATTTATTTATTTGATAACCGGTTCTTATCATGTTTGAAAGATGTCTTCAGTAATAACCATCAGGAAACTTTGGAAAAAAAGGTTTATTACTCACAGGTTTTGGAAAGCACAACTGGGACAACACAGAGAAGTTTTTGGAGAAAGAGACAGAGAGAGAGCTACTGAGGGCTTGGGATTCTGTTTTCATTTGGGTCCATGGTGGGGGCCTAGAGTTTCATGGGCTTTCTATTTATTGGTGAATTTAAAACATAAGAGTGGAATTTAAAGTATGGGGAGAGAAAAAACAAGCAGCTCAAATGATCAGTTATTGAAATCAAATAAGATTTCTGAAATGAAGAAGGCTGGTTGGGTTGGGCGTGTGAGCAGCCCAGCTTTTTATCTAGTCCTATGGCTGGCAATGCCTTTATTCAAGAGAGCCATCTTGAAGTGGATACTTCAGCAATCAAAGCTTAAATCAGGCACTTATATAATAAAAAAGAAAAACAAACTGTCAGGGCTTACACTACAATAATTCATAAGTATTCATTAGTATTTTTTAAAATAAGATTTAAGACAGTTTTAGATCTACAGAAAACTATTGAAAAAATAGCATGAAGAGTTCCAATATACCTCACACCCAGTTTCCCTTATTAACATCTTATATTAGTATGGAACAATTGTCACACTTAATGAACCAATATTGCACATTATTATTAACTAAATTACATACTTCATTCAAATTTCCATATCTTTTTCCCAACATTTTTTTCTATCCCAGGATCCCATCCAAAATACCACATTACATTTAGTTATAATATTATGTCTCCTTAGGCTCTTCGCTCTGATTGTTTTCAAGACCCTCTTTATTTTCAATGAGTAAAGTACTTTGTGGGATGCCTTCTTATCAGAATTTATCTGATGTTTTATTCATGATTAGAATGGGAAAATGGATTTTGGGAGGAAGACCAGAGGCAGAGAGTCATTTTCATCACATCATATCAAAGCTACATAATATGAATTTATCACTGATATTACCATTGATCTTCAAGCCAAGGTAGGTTTCTTAACTGTAAAGTTAGTTTTGTCCCCCTCACCCACCCCTACTTCATACTTTACTCTTTAAAAGGAAGTCACTACTTAAGTAGACCATACTTCAGGAATAGTAAATTACTCTTCCCTTCTTTGAGTACATAAATTATTTGAAATTCTTCTACAAGGGAGACTTGTCTCTTCTCCCTATTTATTAATTCAATCATTTATGTGAGTATGAACACATAGACATTTATTTTATACTTTGGGTTATAGTTTATGTATTTTGTATAATTTATGTATTTTGTTGCTTGAAGTGTTGCAGTATTAGCCAACAGAAACTATTTCAGTTGGATCCTTTGTCCCCTTGGCTTAACCCCATCCATGTAGATTTTTATTTTTTAAGCATTTTCATAGTTCTGGTACAATAAGAAGCTCTAATCTTATCATGTATATTTCCTGCCCCATTCCTAGAATCTGCCATTTCTCTAAGACGTTCTGGCTCCTTTTATTGGAAAATGGTATTAAATCTGAATGCTCTTTATACTGGAGAGTCCTACTTTTAGGCCTGCTCAGCTCATAGAACAAGGTAATATATCTGTTCATACAAACTCATGTATATACACATTTCTGTAAACTATATAGATAACCATATGTATTTATAATAAGCTAAACATGAGTTCATACTGATGTCTCCAACTCTAGTTCATTACCACATGGATTATTCCAGAGTTATCCCCTTGTCTGTAACTTCCACTCCAATAGTGAGAAATATTTCCCACTATCTACCATCCATCCATTAGGTTGTTCAATTTCAGTGTATGTAAAATATAAAATAGTTTTAGAATTGTCAACCCATACCTCCATGTGAAGAACTTTATCAGCTGGAGTATGCAGTTTCTTCTGCCATCCATCTTGCAGATTCTGCTCATTTCCAAAGTTATCATTCTTCCCCTTCAGTGAGATTGTCTTAATCATTGGTAGCCTAGTTAGATTGTATTTTAACACTCTGCATTCCATTCTGTGATCCCCTACCTCCTAAGTTTTGTTTTTGTTTTTATTCTGCATACATCATGGTTCACTATTTGTGCTATAAAATTGCACAGATTTGGACAAATGCATAATGTATATATTCAATATTGCAGCATAATACGGAATAGATTCACTGCCTTAAAAAATGCCCTGTGCTTTACTTATTCTACCGTCTTCCCTTTGAAATCCTGGAAACCACTGATCTGTTCACTATACTTATATTTTGCTTTTTTTAAGAATGTATATTAATGGAATCATACACTGTGTAGTATTTTCAGGCTGCCTTTTATACTTGTTATGCATTTATAATTTATCCATGTCTTACATGTCTTGATAGTTCATTCCTTTTTATGCTGAATAGTATTCCACTATATTAGATATGAAGCTGTTTGTTTATCCATTTATTTATTAAAGGTATTTTGATTACTTTCAACTTTTTGTGATTATGAATAAATTTGCTATGAATAGTTTCTTGTTGCTTATTTGTGGACATACGTATTCAAATCATTTGGGGGAAAACCTAGGAGCATGAATGCTAGATTTTATGTTAAGACTATATTTAGCTTTGCAAGAAACTGCCATCTGTCTTCCAAAGTGACTGCAGCATTTTGCATTCTCACCACAATAAATGAAGTGTTTGTGGAGTTCTGCAATTTCAGAAGAAATTGTTATTTTAAGTTTTTTTTGTATTTTAGCTTTATATTTGTTTTTTTTTTCAGTCTTAAAGTATGTATTTCTTAACAGAAGGGTGTAGTACATTTACATCTTTATGATTACTGTTTTGTTTTCTTTTCTGTCATCTTTTTGTGTGCCTTTTATTTAACCAGATTTGTGTTTCTTTCTCTCTCATTTTGAAATATTGATTGAATTTTTTTCTTTTCTTTCCTCCCTCTACTATATATGGTATATCCTTTTAGTGGTTATCCTTGAAATTTTAAGATGCATGTCTAAAAAGTCTAGTACTAATAAATATATCTTTATCTACTTATCTCTTTCTTCCTGCTTTTGTTTTCTACCTGCTATCTTGTTTCATTTTGAAATTCTGTAAGTTAAAAATTACTTTTATTATTTCATGAAAAGTTTGTTTAGTTTTAGATATCTGTTACTAGTTTCTTTACTCTGTTGCTTTTTACATTTTATGCTTTCTTTCTGTGATCACTTTTCTTCACTTCAAGATCTATGACATTTTGAAATTCTTTTGGTGAGGTTTATTGATTTTAAATTTTCTTAGATTTTGGCATGTCTGAAAAGGTCTTTATTTTAACCTTATTCTTGAAATCAACTTTGCTGGTTATATAATTCTTGGTTGGCAGTTATTTTTTTTTTCAGCATATTAAAGATATTCTTCTAATCCATTCTGGTTGCTTTCATTTCAATGCAGTTTTATTTTTGCAAAGCCACAGTCTAAATAAAATTTATAAGTAAATGATCTACTTAAAAATTCTCCATACATTTGATTTCATACAGTTAACCAACAATGTACCTGGATGGAGGCAGTTTAAAATTTTTCCTGCTTGTGAGTCATAAGCCTTCCTGAATCTGAAGATTTGTGTTTTACATACTTTCTAAAAAATTATCAATTATTGTTTTTAATGTGATATACACCTTCATTTCTTTATTATTTCTTTTTGGAACTTCAACTATCATATGTCTGATCCTCTCAATTTATTCTCTATTTTTCCTAACCTTTGTTTCATATATTCTTTCTCCTTATATTTATGTTATGATTTTCAAAAATTTGTTCAGATCCACATTCAAATTTGAATTCTCTCTTTACCTATGTCTAGTCTGCTCTATAAATGTTCTTTAAATGTTTTAATGTAAATAATTTAAATTTTTTTGTTGTGGTATTTGGCTCTTTCCCAAATAACATTTGCTATTTTCATAGTCTTTGTATTTTTTACTCATTTTTGTTCCTCCTTTTTAAATATTTTCAAGCATATTGGGAGAAAGGGGTATTAAATTCATGGGTATGTAATTTTATTTTGCTAGTGAATATTCCTACCATTATAATTTAATAATATTTTGGCATGTGCAGATGATTTAAAGCCATCTAACTTACTACATTCTGTACCCACTGTACTACTTGTGAGTCATCTGATTACAAGTGATAAAAACCTAAATCAAACTAGTTTAAGCTAATAAACTTGAAAATAGGAAAACTAAGTTAAAAGAACAGCAGTGAATTAAGGGGTAGAACCAAGTCTCAGAGATGGCAGGATTCTGAGACATTCATACAGTAGTCACTGAAGACAAAGGGTTGAGGTACTGTGATTGACTAATCTTGGATAATTTATGTTATTGTCCTATAAATGAAACATATTATCAGATAAAGGAGGCTATGATGGCAGAGACTCAGCCACTGGATAATATTTGTCAACAGCCCTATTTATCTGTAATTCACCATTGTTAGCTCACTATCTCTCTTATTTTTGAAGGCTTACTTTCTGAAATGGTTGTGCCAGAAAAATGGGTCCATCCTTACATTGAACCTATTCTCTGTTCTAATTCTAATCACTCACCAGGTCCTGTCATTTCTACTTGTCAAAACTCTTTTTTGGCACTTTATCTGTAGCCATTTTTACTTCCAATATATCATCTCTGTTTTATTAAAACAAGTGCTCTAACAAGTTCTTCCTGACTTCAATCTATCCTTCATAGTGCAAACAGAATGGACTTTCTAAATTGTAAATCTGATTGTGGTGTTCTTAGACAATGGTACTGACCTTCCTAACTAAACTCTACCTTGGATTAATGGTCTCTAATGATTTGGCTCCTAACTTCTTACATCTCATCTCTTATTACAATCTCTCATCACCATGTTTTGTATATTCCATGTTCTCTTTAATATTTTACTGTTCCCATAGTTTTTAACCCTTTGCCTTCTTCCTCCTTCCATCACTTTCAAATCTCATGACTAATACTATTGTCATTTTTTTTTTTTTGCATGAGTCAATGTCCTAGTTTTTAGGGTTGAAGAGATGGAAATATCCAGTCTTTAAAAATATGTCTCCAACAGAAGGGTACATATACATTCTTTGTGATTACTGTTTTATTTTTCTTTCAGGTACATTTTTGTGTGTTTTTTTAGTTGTCTATTTTTGCCCCATCCTCTGTTCTTTCAGAACTTCTATTCTGACTTCATCCACATTCCATGGACATCCATGCTTATTTATATTGGATTTATTATTTCTTTATGACACGGCTGATATGGGAATCACAAAAAATTCTCCATCTCTGTCAAAGTTGAGACTTAGAAGTATGAAGTCTTCAAGGATTGTATTTCAGCAGAAGTGGTCTTTTTTATTTCCTATTTGCCATTGCATAAATTCATTAAAATGGATGTAAATGCTAGATACATGCTTATAACCAATTATGTTAAATTTTGCCACTACTACATAGGTATACCTGTCTCTATGGTGATACAATGAAGGGACCTTAAGATATTACCTTGGCATTGGCAGAAAAAGTAATTTCCTATTGATAGTTATCTAAGTCTCTTTTTATTATTTTGAAGTCCTTCATTACTCAAGCTATTAAAATTTCTTCAGAAGAAGCAGTTGTTGCTTTAAATTTGTATCTTGCTGTATTACTATGATTTTCTTGTTTAGTTATATTATTTCCCTTAAATGTGGACCATGCAATAGGAATTTCATATGTTTTGGTCTATCCAGCATATGCTTCTATCACAACTTATATTTATAATACTATGGCAATTAGAATTAGTTAAATTTTTAAGTTTTCCAACTTCACTGTTAGATTTTGAGTTTCATAAGAACATAAAACTATGGTTATTGTTTTCACTCCTTCAGTCCCAGAAATTAGGGCATTGTTTGGCACGTCTCTCATGCTCTCCTTATTTCTTGAATGAATGAATTGGGGAGTGAAAAAGTGAGGCATGAAGGAAAAAAAGTGCCAGTATCAGAACTTAAGGTAAAATTATAATAATGATTTGTTTTGTTTCAAATAGACAATACAAACCTACTAACATTATTAAGAATTTAGCAAATATGTAAGCAGTAATAGCATTTTATATGTCAGTAATAACTAACTTAAAAAGATAATAATCTGCACATAAAGAATTTTCATGTATGTTTTTAATGATCTCTGGAGTCTTTATATAAGAAAACTTTTAAAAAAATGTAGATTTATCATAATAGTGCCTCTGTATATTTTATAGGCGACCCATCACTATTCTGGCTTCCCTAAAATTTTACTGTGTTAAAATGCTAAAATGCAATGAAATGTAAATATTTTACACTTAAAAATAGAAAATGTCCTCTTGTCACTGTAAAGAATGTAATTTTGTTTGAAAAAAATACTCGTTGAGGAAGATGAATAATCTGTCAAATGACAGAAGGAAAATCTATTTACATTTAAGCATAAGAATTTCTAATAAGAAAATACGTCAAGATAATGAGATGTATTACTTATGTAAGGTATACCTATTAATTCATTTTTAGAATCAAATTATCCTTTATGAA
Organism: Physeter macrocephalus; assembly: GCF_002837175.3. NCBI lineage: Eukaryota > Metazoa > Chordata > Mammalia > Artiodactyla > Physeteridae > Physeter > Physeter macrocephalus. The sequence goes on along the minus strand of NC_041221.1, from coordinate 86,256,563 downwards.
TAATTTAAAATTATATTCCTGGAATAGTGATATAACATATTATATTCTTGAAGTATTAAATAGTAAATCTAAAGTTGTACTGTTATTTAACTTTCAATAGATTTGCTATTAGATAGTTTGAAATGATGAAATTACTTTGAAAACATCAAATAAGCTTTTTTCTATTCTTCTTTCAATTTTCTATTTATTTCAAAATGTTTCTTAGTTACAGACAGTATAAATAACTCATATTGTGAGTTTAATCAATGGAATATTGTCATCAAAATAGAACATTCAAGGTATTATGATTTTTAAATTTACAATATTGTAAAACAGAACAAAATAGTTTCTTTGAAAGTTGTTACATTGAAAACTAAGATAGTTCAGAGTTGTTTACTATATTTATCTTGAATAAATAGAAATTTTCTTATCTAAAAGATTTTAATTTTGAAATAAGTCTTTGAATGATTGATATATATAAATCAGTTGATGTGTTCTTCACAAAGCATAGTTTGTCTCTAAATATGTTCTAATGAATATATGAAACAATAAATTCATTGTTTACTTCCACTTTGGGGATTGTGTATATAAGAGGCAGAGAATAGAAAGAAAACATTTGCTGACTAACTCTAGAAATATTTCTCATTAATTTAAGAAGAAAATGAAGTTAATTAGTAGGCTTTGTCTACGACTAATACTATTTATCTACAATAAATGTAGATTTATTGCCTAAGTTCCAATACAAGAGCAGCAAATAAGAGTATGTTTTCTTTGTGACAAGGATTATTAGCATTGTAGAAGAAAATTACTGCTCCTACACTTTTGTGAGAAAGTTTCATATTCTATTTTTCCTTTGGATGATAGATTTCAAGATAATAACATTAGTGTTAACACTGACAGAAAATATTGAGTGCAATTTTAGAATTATGAATTATTTAACATGATTTCTGTATTAAGTAAAAGTATTATAAAATTTTTGTATATAATTTAATATCAGTAAGATAACGATGTCACATCACCATTTCAAGCAATATACGGTATATATTAACCTTATCAATGAAAAATAAAAATAGGCTGAGAAGGAGCGCTGGGTCTGAAACAAGAAATATCTACTATTCATCAGGAATCAGTTGTATGCATCGAGTTGCTCAGTTTTGAAAATATATATTCCACCCAGGAGGAAGTTAACAGTGGTTGCTACTCTGATGAGGTTTTAAAATGAACCAAGGATAATCAGAGTGGGCCAAGTACTAGGAAGTGTCCCTGTGAGAAGAGCATGTATAGACTATCAACTCTTCTCCTATCCATTGTCCACAAGCAACACCACAATCTTCAAATAAACTCCTGGAGATTTTCTATTTAATTGATCAAAAGAGGACTTTTGAATATATAATCTACAGTTTTTGTACACACACGCAATCACACACACACACAAACACACATATACAGTAATTCTATTATAACTAATTCCATGGTTTGATACAAAGTTTCATCCATTCACTCTTTTTTTCTATTCAACAAATATTGAGCCCTTATTGGTACCAGGCTCCATGCTAGGTGCTGAGTTCATGGACGTCAAATGCTACTGAGCACATCCACAGTAAGTTTGCGTCTATGAAGCTTATAGTTTCACAGGAATTCAAATATTAAACTAATAATTATCTAAACAATGGATTAATTATGTTATTTTTTGGAGATAGTAGCAAGTCTTAACTCTAGTAATTAAATAAGTAATTAATTAGTAATGTAACAATTGTGACAAATCCTATGAGGGAGAAGGACAGTGAGAGAAGAAAAGAAAAATTGAATGGATGGATTCTTTCTTCATTATTAAAAGGTTTGGTCTCTAACATGTAATTTCAAAAACATAATCTATTGGTATTTTTATTCTTTTCCTTGGCATTATGAATTTTTAATACTTTTCTAAAGAGATGCATAGTTAACATAGAATAAAAACAAATATAACAATGTGAACATGCTATATATTAAAGAAATTAGATTGGGCATACCTCAGGTTTAAGGACGATTGTAGATGTGTATGCTATAGTTTGACTTTGCATGAAAAGAAATTGTTAAAGAAATATAGTGTATAGATCTTTAGATAATCTTTCAATGGAGCAGAAGAAAACTTGATAAGTGGTAGCAAAAATAGAATCTGGTTTTACATTTAACTTTAAAACTTGGACAATATTTGTTTAAATTTAATTTTGACTTTTTTTTCCACATTCATCACGTGATCAGGAAAACTGAATCCTAGATATATGATAATCACTGAATGACTTCAGACAAACTAATTTTTTTTTTTTTTTTTTTTTTGCGGTACGCGGGCCTCTCACCGTTGTGGCCTCTCCCCTTGCGGAGCACAGGCTCCGGACGCGCAGGCTCAGCGGCCATGGCTCACGGGCCCCGCCGCTCCGCGGCATGTGGGATCCT
>NC_041221.1:86218784-86253941 GCF_002837175.3 Physeter macrocephalus | reverse complement strand
GAACCCGGTTCCCCTGCATCGGCAGGCGGACGCGCAACCACTGCGCCACCAGGGAAGCCCAGACAAACTAATTTTTAATCAGTTCAGCAAATGAAAACTCTTGACCCTCCAGATAGTAAATGAGATTGAGGATAGAGTTTTCAAAATGAACTTCTGCAGTTTGTTTTTGATTCAGACTTCAGTTTCCATTAAGAACAATCTGATCTTCTATACTTTTATTACGCTGAGGACTAGTACAAACGCTCTCATGCTCAGTCAGAAAGAAATTAATTTGACTCCGAGGTCCATTGAATAGTCAAGGTTCAAAAGCAGAAGAATAATGAATTTGAAAATATCAAGATACTGGTATGAAAACATATTTGCATTGTTCCTAAGCAGAAGTACAGTCAAGTGGAAATGCAACAGAGGCAGGCCAAGAGTTCCACAAATTCTCATGCCTTCTGACACTTGGATGTCTAAGAAATATATGGATACATTATGAACTTAATCAAAAGATTCCTAGAAAATAAGCCCTTAATTTTATTATGTTTAAAAAGAGGAAATGAATCGTAGGATATTCATGCATTAGTTAAATTCATATTTAATAAATGATCTACTTTGATTCATGTATGTGGCTAATTACTAATTAATAATCCATTGCCAATGTTAGCTCCTATGATGGTATTTTTGTTATTTGACTGTAAAGTTAGTGAGCAGTCCACAAGACCACACATACTTCTGACACCAACTGCAAGTTCAAGGGTTCCCAAGACCATCCTCAGTTATAATAATTTACTAAAAGTACTCAAAGAACTCACTGAAAGTTATTATACTTGTGGTTATAGTTTATTACAGTGAAAGGATACATATTAAAATCAGCCAAGGCAAGAGATGCATGGAACAGAGTCCAGAAAAGTTGTTTCCAGTTGTCCTTGTCCTGTGGAGTCTTGAATGTCTTCATGATTCTGTATGTTTTTAGGAACTTATCCAATTTTTCTAGGTTATCCAATTTGTTCGTGTATGACTATTCACAGTGATCTCTTATTATCCTTTATATTTGTGTGGTGTCAGTTGTAATAGCTCCCTCTTTCATTTCTGATTTTATTTATCTTCTCTATTTTTTTTCTTAATCAGCTATAATTTTCTCTATTTTATTTATCTTAAAAAGAACAGTTCTTAGTTTTGTTGATCTTTTCTATTGTTTTTCTATTTTCTATTTCTATCATTTCTGTTCTCAATTTGTTTTCTCCTTCCTCTCCTAACTTTAGACTTAGTTTGTTCATCTTTTTTAGTTCCTTGAGGTGTAAAGTTTGTTGTTCATTTGAGACCTTTCTTTTTTCTTAATGTAGGCATTTATTCCTAGAAACTTCCTTCTTGGAACCACTTTTGCTGCAACCCATATGTTTTGATATGTTGTGTTTCCATTTTTGCTTGTTTCAAGATATTTTATATTTTCCTTTTGATTTTTTCCTTGACCCCTGATTATCCAGGGATGTGTTGTTCAAGTACCACATTTGTGAATTATCCAGTTTTCTTCCTGTTATTGATTTCTAGTTTCACACCATTGTGGTCAGAAAAAAAGATTTCAATCTTTTTCAATTTGTTAAGATTTGTTTTGTGACCTAATATGCAATCTATCCTAGAGAATGTTCCATATACCTTTGAGAAGAATGTATATTAATTATCCACACATCCTTTTCTTTGTGTAAGCATTCTGAAACATCATATTAGATTTTTCAGATCTTCAAATATTAGAAAATTAGCAAATATTCATCACTCAGTAGTAAGTAATATATATATATTTGGAGTAATTTACTATATCATATAATTTCATTTGTGTCAATGTGGGGAAAAAAACGAGCAGAAGTAAAAATTTGCAGAATTGATCAACTACATTTTTTGATGGGTTAAAAAAATTACACAGTTACATCATGGATGATAGGTACTGAGCCTTAATCTTATCAGACTGTAAAGTTAGTAAGCAGTTCCACAAGACCACCCACACTTCTGACGCCAATTGTAAGTTTGGGGGTTCCCAATATCATCCTCAGTTGTAACAATTTACTAAAAGGACTCACAGAACTCACTAAAAGTTATTATACTCATGGTACAGTTTATTACAGTGAAAGATTACAGATTAAAATCTGCCAACGCAAAGGATGCATGGAACAGAGTAGAGAAAAGTTCTGCTTCCAGTTGTCCTTGTCCTGTGGAGTCATGAACAGTGCTAAATTTCCTGACAATGAAGTGCGACAATGTGTATGGAGTATTTGCAGTGGGACAAGCTGACCCATGTCTTGGTGTCCAGAGTTTATTAGGGCTCAAGCATGTGGATACTGTTGGCTGCTTAAGCGGCTGACCTTTAGTCTCTAGTCCCTCTAAAGATAGATCAGATACCACATCAACAAAAACTCCCACAATAAGTCACATTTTTAGACTATGCTGTGTGGCCCCAAGGCTCCTGGAAAAGATACTCTTATGTAGGACATGTAGAGCCTAAAGCTGAGAACAAAGCCAGACCTCTCCATGAGAAAGGTTAAATTCTTTATTACACACACACACACACACACACACACACACACACACAGCTTTATTTGGAAAAAGAAATAAAGTAACTCTTGTCCTTTTCTCATAGATGCAAATACCTATTATTTTGGGGACATAGAACAGACTCCCATTTCTTTCTACTGGTATTTTATTTTGAAAAAAAAAAAAGGACTGGGACAATGAGATAAATCTTTTCTGCCTTTTATGTAGTAAAAGAAGGAATGGGATTTATACTAATGTCAAACTTGTATTCAGAAAAAGAATTAAACATTCTTAAAATATCCTAAATAAAAACCTGGGGTGATGCACAATTCAACTTCTGAGATTTGTATTTCAGCTTTAAATTTACAGTGTGTGGAATGAAACAGACTGTATAAAGCATGTACCATATAGAGCAAATAAAAATGTTATGAAGTTCAGACTTACAGTAACTATAGTTCTATTGGTTACAAATGTGACAGGAAAGAGAATATACTGCTTGCTAGATTATAGTTTTTCAACTTCATAGCTCTCCATCTTGCAAACTGAGAAATATATTTTGCCATTTTTGATTTAACCATAGTTGATGGAACTAAGGAATAGCTCCTTTCCCCCACAGTGAAAGTAATGATTTATTTAATGTATTTTTCCTCTGGTTGACTGAGTGGATTTGAGGAATGAATGGTAATTTGTATGAAATATTCTTTAAAAAATATAGTTCCTGACACTAAAAAGAAACTGAAGAAATAATATTTGTGTTTCATAAATGCACATAACAACAAAGTAATAATTTGCAATATTTTGTTCTTGATTAATAAACAGAACATATATATTTCTACAAATATATTCAAAATCAGCTGCAATTTTTCAGCAGCAGAAATGACTTAAAACTGTTAATTTATTGAGGAATTACTATGTTTAAATAGTGGAGAAAAAGGGTGTATTGGTTACATAGAGTGTATAAAAACTTCAGTCTTTACAAACCAAAGAACCAATTGAAAAAAAAAAGTGTCTACCAAATGATTGTTTGATAAACAACATCAAATATAAAGTGTGCAGATTATTTTTTCTAGTAAATTTCTTCACAACACACAGAAAAATTGGGACAAATGCTTGGCATAATATTTTAAAAGTTTTGTATAAAATAGACAGGGTAGCTATATTGACACTTTTAATCTGATTTATTTTTAAGTAGGTACATCATATTTGTGGACAAAAACAGAAAATATAGATAATGAAACAGATTAGCATCCAGGGATAAACAATGCTACCAATTTAGTCTTTTAAATGTTTATATTCCTATGTGTGTGTGTCTAATGGAATATAATTTTGGTTTTGTTTGGCAAAATATTTTTGTCACTATTATGTAATATGACAACTTTCTATATTATTAAATATATTTCTGTATTGAATTTTAATATCCCCATATTGACATCATTTATTTAATCAATCTCCCATTTAAAGTATTGCAAAGTTAGTTGCTAATATGAAAAATGCTTCAATAAGTACATTTACATATTATCTTTTTTCACTTTCTTTTGTGTGTAGATTGTTCATGTATTTGTATACTGTTCTTTTAAACTTGTATCAACTCTTTATTATTAAAAATTTTGATACAATTTCATGCCTCTTACAAATGTGTTTTTTTCCTCAATTTAGTTTGTTTTTAATCTTGTATATGATGGTTTTTACTACATTAAAACTTTGTATTTTCATTTAGATAAATTTACCAATATCTTGTTTATGGTGTTGTGTTTGTTCTCATTATTAGAAAGAACTCAATTTTATGTTTCTATTAAAATTTTTTCACTTATCTAGTTATTTTGTGTAGAAGAACAATTTATTGGAGAAATTAATTTTGAAAATTTAAGTTTCTTTTTCTTTTCAGTTGAGAGTTAGGCGGGGTAGAAGTTAATGTACTAGTTACCTTGGTCTTGGCTTCTCACAATAAGAGTAACTTTATGGGTTACACCTTCACTGGGAAAGATTGCCTATGGACACTTCTTCCACTTCTGATACAGCTTTTTTGTCCTTGGGCTTCTTTCTTATGTCCCCTGCCTTATTCCCCACTTATCTTCTTCTTTTTCCCTCCTCCATCCAAACAGTTCTCTTTGTCAATTTTTGTATTCAAAAAATTCAAACCCAGTTTTGGATAAACATAATGTAATATTTCTCACAGAATAAATCTTGCTTCTTTAACTTTAAGTATATCCCAGTTTCTCTGAAATGTTGTTGATACTCACTTGTGTTCAATTGAAGTTCATGACTGGAAGTGAATGGATGCACTCTGATTTTAAATGAGCCGTCCCACTTATTACAAGTGGGAGTCAGCTACAGATTTTCTGAGATTATATTTTCAGAAAGCATATCTCAAAAAATTAAGAAAAATAATTCCCTTATTAGGTTTGGCACATCCTAAGGAAGGATGCAGATGAGGAGCATTTGTCTCTCTCCTGTTTGATTATTTTGGGACTTGATCACAAAGAGTTAGATTTTATTTTTAAAAGTTTATTACAAATTTTCTATGCAAATATTAAATTATTAATATAACATAAGGACTTCTAAATGCAATGGTCCCTGATCTAATCTCCACACACAGCCCTCTAATCAATAGCATCCATATGAAATCATTTAATACTTTGGTTCTCTAGTCCTTACTTTCCTAATACTAAATAAAAGGCCTAGACTCTCTTCTGATGTTCTACTTTACACATGCACTTGTGACTCTGCACTTGTCCACTAAAAGATGTCAGATGTCTCTCTACCAACATCTGATATTTGTAAACTATACTTTACAATATTATAATAACTTTATTATTTTATGTTCTATTAAATACATTTGTAATTTTAAACTTTTATTACTTGTTCCCTTAAATTTTGACAGTAAGTCACTATTTCCTCACTACATAAATTAAAGTTATTACTATTCCTTCACTTCTCTTTTCCTTTTATTTCTGTAAACCATCCTTTGGCTTATACAGTTTCTAAATGGATACATTTTATATTTTGTACTTTATAGGTTGATTCTAATAGTTGAAAATACCTTATTAGTATATTAAATGCAATACACAAAGTGTACTAAAATTTCCTTTTTTCCTCCATTATCAGGCTGATATCACAAAGTTTGTGTCACTTAACAAACATTTTTTTTTAGAATGAAAGTTAGGTAAATTATCTTTCCTTGAACTGGATATACTGTTCAAAACCATCTTCATTTTAGTATGCATCTTTATTTATTTACATCTTTATAAATACTGATATTACATTTTTACCTTCTAACAGTATTTCTTAGATATGTTAAATTCCATTATTTACATGAATGGGATATATTGTTAAATTAATTTTCTAACTGGGTTTTAATGGAATATAGGACAGCATTTCATGTCCCCTTTGTAGCCTTTCATGTCTCCTTTGTAGCCCTTTAAGAATAATTAAATGTTCTTATTATTTATAATAATCTCCTTCCTCCAAACCCCACTAGTAGACTCTCATAGATTTTCCAGAAAGAGAATATCATCTTATAAATAATGATAATTTTCATCCTCTTTCCTTTTAGTTTTATATCTTAATGCATTTTCTTGTCTTTAACACTTCCCCAAATAAGATTCAAGTTTCCTGAGTGTGAAGAATGTCTATACTTGTTCAACTTGATATCATCAGCAAAGAAATAATCTTTCTGCAAGTATTGCAAGTATTATTGGTTGAATTAATACATGTGTTTAAATGATAGTTGTGTGTGGATTCTTTATATTCTTCCTCATATTATTATAACTCCTTTCCATGTTTCACCCACTTGGACTTAGAATTGCCATGAATCAGTTCCTTTTTACCTTCCATTTTCTTCCTGTTTTGAACTAGAATGTCAATATTCATTACTGGCACTCCTTTCAGTTCTTTAAATTTATTAACTTATAATTTTCAAAATTGCCTTATGAGGAAGATTTTACTATCGTACCCATTTTTAGATGAGTAAACTGAACATATGTAACTTAGTCAAAGGTCACACATCTAATAAGAGGTAGATCTAATATCTGAAATCTCGCAAGCAGGCTACAGAATTTATGTACTTAATCCTTACACTACACTGGTTCACATTTACCTTTCTAACTAAAATAATTGAAATTTTGACCTTTTCTTTCATCTTAGACTCATTCAAAAAAGTGTTTTGTTTAATTATACTAATTAATCGTTATATTATTTATTATTGTTATATTATTGTTATATCATTTCCATAACATATTAAAAGAAAATCATCTTTAATGAGGTATAATTTACATGCTATAAAGTTGACTCATTTTATGTGTAAGGTTTGCTAAGTATTAGTAAATTTATACAGTTGTGCTTTCACCACTACAATCCAGTTTTAGAGCATTTCTCTTATCCAAACAATGGTTCTCATGCTCATTTTCAGTCCCTCTTACCCCCACACCTGGTTCCAGGCAGCTCCTGATATGCCTTCTCTCTGTATAGTTTTGCTTATTCAATAAATTTTACATACATACAATTTGTAGTCTTTTTGCTCTGTCTTCCTTCATTTAGCATGATGTTTTTGAGATTCATCCATGTTATTACATTTAATGATACTTGCAGAGACTGACTTCAGTAAGATAGAATGAGGAACTCTGCTATCCCACTCTTCAGTGAATCTGGTGAAAATTTTATACTTATGGCTGTGGTGATGGTTACATATATCTCTGAGTATATTAAAAACCATTGACTTGTACACTTTAAGTGGATGAATTGTATGGTATGTGAATTATGTCTCGATGATTAGCTGTTTAAAAGAGAACAAAAAGTAACACTTTGTTTCTTTTTATTATGGACATGTATTATGTTATACAGATATCTCACAATTTTGTTTATCCATTCACCAGTTGATGGACATTTGCTTGTTTCTACTTCAAAACTATTATGAATAATGCTTCTATGAATATTAACTCAAGTCTTTGAGTGGATATAAATTTTCTTTTCTTTTGGGTAAATACCTAAAGGTCAGATCTCTGGGATATATAACAGGAGTATGTTTAACATTTTAGGAGACCGTCAAATTGTTTTCTAAAGTATCTATATTGACCAGCAAGGTATGAGGTTTTCAGTTATTTCACATCCTTGCCAGACTTGGTATATTCAGTTTTATTTTTAATTTTAGCCACTCTAGAGGATGTGTAGTAGTATATTGTTGTTTTAATTTGCATTTCTTTCTATATTAAGCATTTGTATATAATCCTTCTTTCTTCAAACATTATGTCTATTTAAAAACTAGGTTAATTTTTTCTCTTTGTTGCATTTTAAGAGTACTTTCTATATTCTGAACACAAGATCTTTTTCAGATGTATGTTTGTCATCTTGTCCCAATCTGTGGCTTATCTTCATTTCTTAATGGTATCATCACAGAGCAAAAGTTTTTAATTGTGATGATTCATAGGGACTTTGGAGGATGGAAGGTGAAAACATGGGCTAATAATTAATATAATAAATTAATATAATTATTATAATTAATATAATAAATGAAAATCTATCATTTTAATAATATTATGAGTATATTAAGTAAACAGATTCTTTGGTTGTAATATACCTATAAGAGACTGGAGAGAAAATCCCTGAATCTGCTAATTGTTAGTATTTATGAGATCATGGTCATTGAAATTTCTCTCTACAGCTAACTGCTTAACAAGTCTTCAACTGCTAAGTGGATGTACAAAGCACAAACAGAATTTGAAAATTTCTGAAAATTAAGAATATTAGATCAGCTTTGATTATCTGAAAACATCTCTACCATGTTGGATGACTGAAATGGAAAGAATATCAGAAAATATCTCTGTCTTAAAATACTGAAATGTCAACCCCTTAGTTATTAAGCATCAGTCTTAACCCATCATATTCCTTGAATGAATATTTCAAATTTGAGAAGATGAATAAGTAGATGAATGAATGGTAGTCATTTAAAGTAACACACAAAATCTGAAGTACTTAATACTTCTACTGAACCACTTGAATGAGATACGCATGAAAATAAAATCAGGTACATAGTTGAGTCTTTTCATATTTTCTAAAAGTACTATTCAGTGTGTTTCTCTTTAAATGCCAACTCTATTCCTGGTTTTGTGTATGATTAGTTTTGACATTTTCTCAGTTGCAGCTGCTTTTTAAGAGTCACAAAGAGCTATTAGAGAACTGAAAAAACAATGAGACACTGGTTCTTCAAGAAGGATGAAAAAGGGAGTAATTGATGCAATTATCCTTAGCAAGTTGGATTTCATCTGCAAAATAATATTATTTACATAATATTATATTCTCTAAGTAGGCAAAGAGCCACGATTTTGAAGTCATATACATAAAACTCTTTCATAGTATTGATTTTCCCCAAGCCAATGCTGTGAAATATAAAGGTCACTAATTCTATATTAACATTTAATTATTTGAATAAGAATATACCAATGATACTGAGAATTTGTAATAATTACATCAACATTAATTCTTTAAATGTGGTTTCTTACAGAACGACGTGATGGAGTTGAAAGTTATCATCCATTCATAATGTCCTAAACATTGATATCACTTAACATGAACTGGATTTATGTATTAAACTACCCTTCTTACTGATTTATTCTACTAAAAAGCAGAGAGGAAATAAACAAAATAAAAAATTTTAAAACAATGGAAAATATTATTAAAACCAAGATTTTTTTTTTTTTTGGACAAGATAAACAAAATCGTCAAACCTCTAGCTAGGCTCACTTATGTTTTCTCATTTCATAAGAAATGAAAGAGGAAACATAACAACAAATACTGCAGAAATACCAAAAAATCATGAGAATACTATGAACAATTATATGCCAACAAATTGGAAAACCTAGAAGAAATGTATAAGTTTCTAGAAACATACGGCCTGCCAAAATTGAGTCAAGAAGAAATAGACAATTTGAACAGACCAATCACTAGAAATGAAATAGAATCTATAATTAAAAAAACCAAAAAAACCACACACAAAAAAACCCCTGCAAACAAAGGTTCATGACCAGATGGTTTCATTGGGGAATTCTACGAATCTTGTAAAGAAGAGCTTGTACCTATCCTTCTTATACTATTCCAAAAGACTGAAGAGGAGGGAACACTCCCAAAGCCACCATCTATGAAGCCACCATCAGCCTGATAACAAAATCAGACAAAGACACTACCAAAAAAATTACAGGCCAATACCTTTGATGAATATAGGTGCAAAAATTTTCAACAAAATATTAGCAAACTGAATTCAACAACATATAAAAAAGGACATACACCGTGATCTAGTTGGATCAATTCCAGGGTTACAAGGGTGGTTCAACATATGCAAATCAATCAATGTAATATACCACATTAAGAAAAGACAAAAACCGTATGATCATCTCTCAACACATGCAGAAAAACATTTGACAAAATTCAACTTCCATTCATAATAAAAACTCTTACCAAAGTAGATATAGAGGGATAGAGGGAACATACCTCAACATAATAAAGCCATTTATGATAAACCCACAGCCAACATAATACTCAATAATGAAAAGCTGAAAGCATTCCTGCTAAATTGAGGAAGAAGAGAAGGATGTCCACTCTCACCACTTCTATTTAAGATAGAACCTGCTGTCACTTTTTTGGCAGATGACATATTACTCTACATAGAGAACTCCAAAGTCTCCACACAAAAACTATAAGAACTAATAAATAAAATCAGCAACATTGCAGGATATAAGATTAATATACAGAAATCTGTTACATTTCCTTACACTAACAATGAAATATCAGAAATAGAAAGTAAAAAAAATCTCATTTAAAATCATATCAAAAAATAAAAATACCTGGGAATAAAGTTAACCAAGGAGGATAAAACCTATTGTTGAAAATGATAAACCATTGATAGAGGAAGTTGAAGATGAATCAAAGAAATGGAAAGATGTCCCACACTCTTGGACTGGAAGAATTATTACCACTAAAAAGACAATCTTGCCCAAATCAATCTACAGATTTAATGAGATCCCTATGAAAGTACCTATGACATTTTTCACAGAACTAGAACAAATAATCCTAAAATTTACATAGAACCCCAAAAGACCCAGAATTGCCAAAACAATCTTGAAAAAAAAAAAGAACAATCTGGAAGCATGACCCTCCCAGACCTCAGGCAGTATTACAAAGCTACAGTGATCAAAAACAGATTTATAGATGTCTGTATTGGCAGAAAAACAGACATACAGATCAATGGAACAGAGAGCCTACAATAAATCCACACACCTATGGTCAATTAATCTTCAACAAAGGAGGCAAAAATATAAAATGGGGAAAAGACAATCTTTTAAGCAAGTGGTGTTGGGAAATCTGGACAGCTACATGCACATCAATGAAATTAGAACAGTCCCTCACACCATATAAAAAATAAACTCAAATTGTTTAAAGACCTAAATATAAGACATGACACCATAAAACTCCTAGAAGAGAACATAAGCAAAACATTCTCAGACATAAATCTTAGCAATATTCTCTTAGATCAGTCTCCCAAGGCAAAAGCAATAAAATAAAAAATAAACAAATGGGACCTAATCAAACTTCAAAGTTTTTGCACAGAAAAGGAAACCATCAATAAAATGAAAAGACAACCTATGGAATGAGAAAAATATTTGGAAATGATGTGAACAATAAGGGCTTAATATCCAAAATATTCAACAGCTCATAGAACTCAATATAAAAAAAAACCCCACCCAATAATAAAAAAATGGGCAGAAGACCTAAATAGACATTTCTCCAAAGATGACATACAGATGGCCAACAGGCACATGAAAAGATGTTCAACATCACTAGTTACTAGAGATATGCAAGTCAAAACCACAATGAGGTATTACCTCACACAAGTCAGAATGACCATCATCAAAAAGTCTTCAAATAATAAATGCTGGAGAGGGTGTGGAGAAAAGAGGATCCTTCTACATTGTTGGTGGAAATATAAACTAGTGCTGCTACTATGGAGAACAGTACGGAGGTTCTGTAAAAAACTAAAAATAGAACTACCATATGCTCCAGTAATACCACTTCTGGGCATATATCCAGAAAAGATGAAAACTATAATTCAAAAAGATACATGTACTCCAGTGTTCACAGCAGCACTATGTATGATAGCCAAGATATGGAAACAACCTAAGCACCCATCAACAGACAATTGATTTAAGAATTTGAGGTGTATATATATATATATATATATATATACACAAAGGAATATTACTCAGCCATAAAAAGAAATGAAATATTGCCATTTGCAGCAACATGGATGGACCTAGAGAATATCCTAGTGTGAAGTATTGTAAATCAGACAACAAAGACAAATATGATATCACTTATATGTGGAATCTAAAAATAATACAAATGAATCTATTTACAAAACAAAAACAAGCTCACAGATATAGAAAAGAAACTTATGTTTACCAAAAGGAAAAGGGAGGGAGAGAGGGATAAATTAGGTGTATGGAACCAATATATACAAGCTACTATACATAAAATAGATAAGCTCAAGGATTTACTCTATGTAGGGAACCATATCCAACATTTTGTAATAAAACCTAGAATTGAAAATAATCTGAAAAAATTATATATATATGTATATAACTGAATCACTTTGCTGTACACCTGAAACTAAAACAATATTGTAAATCAATTATACTCTAACTAAAAAAAGAAAAAAAAGCATAGCATATTTTTCATAGAATATAAAAATATTCACAAACATTATATTTTCTAGAGTATCAGTGCCATTTATTAATTTCAAGTCACTATTTTAGACACTATATCCTCAAAGAGTAAATCATATGATTTCAAATGATTGCTAGTAGAGTCCCACATTTTTGGCTAATTTGCTTGTTGAAAATGAAAATCATGTGACTGACATTTTTAGTTATTATTCAGATCAAGTAATTTATTAATCCTGACATATTTTTAGAAAAATCTCCAATGAATGAATGAATAAAAATGTAACAAGGCAATGAGAATTTGAAGTACACTTTGATAATAAATCTGCATGTATTTTCTCTTTTAGGAGGAGTAAATGGTGAGAATTTTTTACTAAGAATAAATAAATCTCTTTCTGCTATACCATGATCTTGGATTGGAAGTATCAATATTGTGAAAATGACTATACTACCCAAAGCAATCTACAGATTCAATGCAATCTCTATCAAATTACCAATGGCATTTTTCACAGAATTAGAACAATAAATTTTTAAATTTATATGGAAATGCAAAAGACTACAAATAGCCAAAACAATATTGAGAAAGAAAAATGGAACTGGAGGAATCATGTTCCCTGGCTTCAGACTACACTACAAAGCCACAGTAATCAAGACAGTATGGTACTTGCACAAAAAAGAAAAATAGATCACTGGAACAGGATAGAAAGCCCAGAGATAAACCAATGCACCTATGGTCACCTAATCTATGACAAAGGAGGCAAGAATATATAAAATGGAGAAAAGACAGCATCTTCCATAAGTGGTGCTGGGAAAACTGGACAGCTACATGTAAAAGACTGAAATTAGAACACTCCCTAACACCATATACAAAAATAAACTCAAAATGGATTAAAGACCTAAATGTAAGGCCGGGCACTATAAAACTCTTAGAGGAAAACATAGGCAGAACACTCTTTGAGGTAAATCACAGAAAGATCTTTTTTGATCCACCTTCTAGAGTAACGAAAATAAAGACAAAAATAAGCAAAGGGGACCTAATTAAACTTAAAAGCTTTTGCATAGCAAAGGAAACCATAAACAAAACAAAAAGACAACCTTCAGAATGGGAAAAAAAATTTGCAAATGAAGAAGTGGAGAAGGGATTAATCTCCAAAATATACAAACAGATTATAAAGCTTAATATCAAAAAAAAATCAAAAAATGGGTGAAGACCTAAATAGACATTTCTCCAAAGAATACATACAGATGACCAAGAGGCACATGAAAAGATGTTCAACATCACTAATTATTGGAGAAACGCAGATCAAAACTACAATGAGATATCACCTCACACTAGTTAGAACTGCCATCATCAAAAAATCTGCAAACAATAAATGCTGGAGAGGGTGTGGAGAAAAGGGAACCCTCCTACACTGTTGATAGGAATGTAAGCTGGTAGAGCCACTATGCAAAACAGTATGGAGGTTCCTTAAAAAACTAAAAATGGAGCTACCCTATGACCCAGCAATCCCACTCCTAGACATATATCCAGAGAAAACCATAATTCGAAAGGATGCATGTACCCCAATGTTCACTGAAGCACTATTTACAATATTAAGGACATGGAAGCAACCTAAGTGTCCATTGACAGAGGAATGGATAAAGAAGATATGGTACATATACAAAATGGAATATTACTCAGCTCTTAAAAGGACCAAAATTGGGTCATTTGTAGAGATGAGGATGGACCTACAGACTGTCATACAGAGTGAAGTAAATCAGAAAGAGAAAAATAAATATCGTATATTAATGCATATATGTGGAATCTAGAAAAATGGTACAGATGAACTTTTTGGCAAAGCAGAAATAGAGTCACAGATGTAGAGAACAAACGTATGGTTACCAATGGGGGGGTGGGACAAATTGGGAGACTGGGATTGGCATATTTTATACACCACTATGTATAAAATAGATAACTAATGAGAACCTACTGTTAGCACAGGGAACTCTACTCAGTGATCTGTCGTGACCTAAATGGGAAGGAAATCTAAAAAAGAGTGCATATATGTATATGTATAACTGATTCACTTTACTGTACAGCAGAAACTAACACAACATTGTGAAGCAATTGTACTTCAATAGAAATTTTTTAAAAAAAGAAACAACATAAAAGAAATTCATTCATTATTGTCCATCCTTGGAGTTCACAAGTATTTACATAAAATCACTAGCAACTGTTGCTGTCTTGATATAATGTAAAAAAATGCTTTTGAATAATTTTTTGTATGGTCAATTTTCGAAGGCCAGAATAATCAATAATTCAAAATTATTAAGTTCAAATTACATCCGTTTTAAAATTGTCTGTAGCGTTAAAATTTGAGGTGCAATACTGATAATTCACATTAAGGCAGATTGCTAAAGTTAAACATTTTGAAATGGGGAAAAAAAAGAATACATAAATCCTTTCTGATTTAGAAATAGATGCATTGACAGCTTGGAATAGAAAAGAAGATAAAATCGTATCCAGAATACAAGATTTTTTACTGTGTTATTGGAAACAATTGGATTGTTGAAAAACACTAAATCATCTTTACAATAGCAATGATAGACTTTGTACCCAGTATCAAGTTACCAAAACCTTATGCAGCTGTATGTGCTATCTGTGTCAAACAGGTTAAAGTTGCTTGAAGATTTTTATATAAAGAATACAAGTGATTTTTCAGATTCAGTTTTTCAAAGTAAAACAGAAAAAAACCAGTTTCCTTTTCCCACAGCCTGCCCATATCTTCTAAAGCCCCTTTTTCAAAGGGCGTCAGACCTCATAGAAAAGAATGAAATTTTGTCATTTGCAACAACATGGATGGACCTGGAGGGTATTATGCTTAGTGAAATAAGTCAGACAGAGAATGACAAATATTGTATGTTTTCACTTATATGTGGAATCTAAAAAATAAAACAAAGAAATGAATATAACAAAACAGCAAAAGACTCCTAGCTATAGAGAACAAACTAGTAGTTACCAGTGAGAAGAAAGGTAGGAAAAGGAGAAAGATAGGGGAAGGGAATTAAGAGATTGCAAGCTACTAGGAATAAAATAAATAAAATATTTTTATAATAAAGTTAAATGGAGTATAAGATATAAAAATATTGAATCACTATGTTGTACACCTGAAACTAATATAATGTTGTAAATCAACTATACTTCAATAAAAAAACAGAGTCAGAACTGATTTCTTTTGCATCTTTCCAAAATTTTATATAATTATATAAGCAAATATATATTTTCACCTAAACAGTATCATTTTGGTAAAACTTGCTTTTTTTACTTAATGATGTCAAGCACTTTCCATATCACAAGGTACACTTTTACCTTGATTTTTTTTTAAAGAACTATATGGTATGTTGTTATATGAATAACTATAATTTATTTAACCAGGACCTTATAGAATTTAGGTTGCTTTTAATTTTTTTGCTGCCACAATGAAATACAATGAAATATTCTCATGCATATGTTTTCACATGTGAGTAATTTTAACACATTGATGAATTCCTAGGTATGGAAATGCTGTTTTTAAAAGTATGTGCATTTTCAATTTTGACAGAAGGTGCAAGTCAACCTTCAAAGTAGTAGGGCCAATTTCTAAACCCACTAATAGTGTATGAAAATGCCTGTTTTCCCATATGATGGTCAAATTACTTTCACCATTTGGAACCATGGAGGGACTTGAGGTTATGCTTCAAATATTCCTAGTCACAAGGTAAGATGGCATTAGATGGAAGAAATGGCTCATAAAAGCAACTCTCAGAATGAATATCAGTTGGAACAAAACAAAACAAAGTTAAAGAGCACTAGAAAAACTTCTGATAAACAAGGGATGGAAAAATGGAAATTGTTTAGTAACCATCATTAAAGATTTAAGATGTAAAATGTCACTGATTTTGTCTTTATGTCAATCTCTGTATGATACATCTGTTTTATATTAAAGAATACAAAGTATTTAAGTGAATTTACACAAGTACATTTAAACGTTGTCACCCAACTCTCTTTCCCTCCGCAATCTTTAAATTTCTTTTGTGTGAGCTCTGCTTCTATTTTTCATTTGGCGGGGGAGACAGAAACAAAATGAAGACATATTTTATTGTGACAAAACTCATGAAAATTTCATCCGTTAGCATTATTTGTTTTGTGTGTTCTCAATACAAATAAAGGGATGAATACCTGGCTTTATATTATTCACTTGGCAATTCTTGAAAAGTCCAGAGGGTTGACTGTGTGTGCCTCTGCGTGTGTGTGTGTGTGTGTGTGCGTGTGCGTGTGCGAGACAGAGAGATTTAAAGATTCAGAGTATTTCCAAAACTCTGCATAAGATAGGGGTGGGAAATCTTATTAATCTAAATTCTATATATTTATTTGTATAAAATATGAATGGTTGCAGTAATAAACTATAAGAATATTATAGTGATGACTCAATTTTAGGTAAATAAAATTGAAATGTAATGGTTTATAAAATATATTTTATCATAATATAAACTTTGCCTTAATTTTTGGTAAATTAATTCTCACCATTTGTATTATTTTTTAAAAATGAAACAACTCTCTAAAATGTTATTGAAGAAAATATTATTTAAATTTAGTTACTTACACTTATTCCTAAAACTTGTAATGATAGCTATCCTTTAAAACAGTATGTTTTGTAGAATGTTCTCAGAAAGAAAGATACTAAAAGGTGATTCTGAGTCATTGAAGTTTAAATAACCGTATTTTTATAAATCAGTCTCTAAATATTTTCTATCCTGAGAAAGGCTTACCATTTTATTAATGGCCTAATACCTGAGAATGATGTACAAAATTATTTTGGAAATTTCCCTTTTCTAGCTGCCTGATGAGCTGCTAAGTTCATTTTTCTGCAAATGATGTTATATTCAGTACTTGAAGAAGTCATTGAAACGTTAATTTTGAGTTATATATTACTATGATAGTGCTTTCATTTTATCTGCACATTTATTGGATATATTAAATGACTGCTGTAGTTCTAGTTCAGTAACTGAAAAATGATCAAGTTTCTTATATCTGTTATGGTTTTCAAAATTCTACAAATGATCATTCTGTCTTCTCCTTTGATATAGCTGAAACAGTTAAGTGGAAAAACTGTAACAAGAAGAAATATATAAATGAATTCCTTTCAAAAGCCTCATTTTTCTTTCACTGATTTCAGATAATAGATATAAAATGTAAAATTAAAGGTGCAAAGTTTTAGATTTTAAGAACGTGGATCCATCATACTGAAAAGACCATCAATAATCCCCATAATTACACAATATAAATACCCAGGAAAGATAAAATGTGTAACTTTAAGACATGACCTCATAAAAGTTGATAACTGTATAGCTAAGGTCACTACACTGAGAAAAGAAGCCATCAAAATGGAGTACATGTTCTCTTAAAAATATCATAAGTAGTCATTTGGTGACTAATCCTCAAAATGCCACTGTTTTATGATGTGTGGAAGTGACTCTAATTTAAAATCTGGACTGATTATAGGTAATTAGCCTTTAGCACCAAATACTTTCTTAAAAATTATACATGATCATTAAAACCATTTCTCATCATCCTATCTACTGACAATATTCTAATTTTCCTTAAGTAATTTAAACTTTTATAGCTTTGTGTAGGTAATTAATTTTCCTTTCATTGCTGAAAGTTTCTTGGTTCGGTGATTTCAAAGTATATTATTACAGTGAAAACAACTTCATAATTAAAGCAAAATAACCTATAGTAAGCAAAATCAGCAACATATTATTTGGCTGGGCCAACCGGGGTTGGATTTTCAAGTTAATGAATCCACCAGGGAGGTGGTTCACTTTCTACTGAAAAAAAGTTCATAGTATTCACACATGTGTGAGTCAGGGATTATCTACAACAGCATGATCGAGAAAGAAATGTATAAAATATAATTGTAAGGTGATTCCCAACACACTGATTAAGGATCATTTTAGTATTAGGCTTCATGTTGTCCATGTTTAAATAAGTGATTGCCTAGGAGGTCAAATTCTTGGAATTTTATATTTGTCTTCAGTTAATGACTGATATAAAAATCAGTCAGATAATATTGACTGTAAAAAATAAAAGGATAGTTGTATTGACCTAGATTATTTTCCAATTATGTTTTTTAAGAGCAGTTCTCAAGAATGTTATTTACAGTGAATACTAGATACTAGAACTCATCCCCACTTTCAAGCTGTGAGTTGTTTGTTAAATCCATTTTCTAAAGGTGACTATCAGAAAGTCCTGATGAGATACCCCAATTATTAGGCTCTACCCAGTAATCAAATTCTCAAAGGTAAAGCTAGGAATCTCTTTATTAAAAAAAAAAAAATGGCAGTAGCTGATTCTGGTCAATTTAGTAAATACCACATTTTTAAAAATCTAACTCTTCTAGTTTCTTTTTCCCCCAGATA
This sequence comes from Physeter macrocephalus, assembly GCF_002837175.3. Classification (NCBI taxonomy): domain Eukaryota; kingdom Metazoa; phylum Chordata; class Mammalia; order Artiodactyla; family Physeteridae; genus Physeter; species Physeter macrocephalus. Next base: position 86,235,288 of record NC_041221.1, on the reverse strand, counting down.
TCTACAGTTAAGATGCAATTTTATTAGCTTTCTCCTTCAAAGTTATCTTAATGCTGGACTTCATAAAATTATGGGGATATTTATTTATTTATTTTGTGGTACACGGGCCTCTCACTGTGTGGCCCCGCCCATTGCGGAGCACAGGCTCTGGACGCGCAGGCTCAGCTGCCATGGCTCACGGGCCCAGCCGCTCCGCGGTATGTGGGATCCTCCCGGACCGGGGGAATGCGCAGGCTCAGCGGCCATGGCTCACGGACCCAGCCGCTCCGCGGCATGTGGGATCTTCCCGGACCGGGGCACGAACCCGTGTCCCCTGCATCGGTAGGCGGACTCTCAACCACTGCGCCACCAGGGAATCCCGGGATATTTAATTTTACAAAAGATTTTAACGAGTATGTATGAAAGCAAGTATACTATTTTTATATATTGTAGGGTTCTTACTCTCCTGTGCTTTACCCCAAACTTGGCTTTTTTCCCCAGTAATCTGAAAGCAATCCACTATGCTGATGTATCATTTAACCTAAAACATATACCAATATAATTTCAATATTTCCCCAAAGTCTTACTTTCTACTCTCTCCTACTTGTATATATTCCTCACCTCTTCCATGACTTTGCTTGTGTCATTGCCCATTATTTTAATCTCTCTCTATTCTATTCTTCTCTCATTCCTATTCTTCAAGCTTCAGTTTGCCTCACATTTGTTGCCTCTATCCCTCATTACCATTCACTCACAAATATTTACTGCACAATTTCCATGTGTCAGGCACCTGCTGGGGATGGGACACAAAGATGAGTAAGACTCCATAATTTCTGCCAACAAGGAGTTTACAATTTACATCATATTAATGGCTTTATCTCTCTGAGCATTTCTGTCCTTATCTGTTATAAATTATCAAGAACAGTACTTCCTAATATTTCCGTTTCAAAGTACAGGGGATAAACGGAAAAGAGTGCTTTGGCATTAGAAAATGGGCTCTGGGGTTCTCTTAGTATGGACTCTGTGCATCCCAAGACCTCAAGCAGTGAAAAATGTCAGCATTTTTATAATATATTCACACCACGCTAGGGTGCTATGGACCACCTGCTGGAATATGATAATGAAAAACTTTTCCTGTTACAGTCTGAACATTTTTTTCTTAATATTTTCCATTTTGTAGAAATTTTCTCAATTTGATTATCTATTTTACTATTTGTTTTAATAGAGGTTTCCAAATATAATCTAAATATTTTCTTAATGAACAGTAATTATTATATCCTTTTGTTATGGCTCTATTTTGGCAGCCTGTCATATTTTTTTTCCTTCTTCCATTGTTCTTCTCTTTAGCACCTTGCTTGTTCTCTTTTACCATTTTACTATTTATTGTCTTATTTGCTATAGGTGGATAAAGCAGATAATCAAAAATATAAAGAATTGTAGTTTATGTAAGATTCAACTAAATCCTGAATAAAACATGAAAAGAATAAAATATTTGGCTTTATGCCGAGATAGTTTATCATTCACTCTAAGATTGCCAAGATACCTTAAATGCAATTACACTTTCAGAGCTGCATGTTGAATTGACTGAGGCTTCACTGGAAGCCTGACTTTTAAGGTAGATCACACTCATTTTTCTCAGTCTTTACCAAAAATTTCTCTGCAGAAAATTTATGAACATATGTTATAACCTCTGGGCCCCAAAGGAGAAGGTTCTTAGGGGATTACAAATGTCTTCGGAGAAAGAAAAAGGGAAATGCCAATGTGCGAATCATTTTAGCAATAGTTCTGTATTATTAAGCCACCTTCTCTGGTCTTCATTATGAAAGTCGTTGCGGAATTGAGCAAAGGTTCTTTTTTACATGGTTCAGCCAAGTAGAGAGGTCTCAACCATATTGTTAATAAGAATGAGTGGAAATAACCAGTGTTAAAGAAATTATCCATTAGAGGCAAATGAACTCTGAGTATAAAATGGTGCCATCTGGTAAATTAGCTCTTCCTCAACTTCAAATACTACTCTAAAAGGTGTATTTGTTTCAAACATTTTATTACCAGAGAATATTTATTCACTTCTCCAATATCAGATTATGGACAAGGCAATAAATGATGCGATTAAGAGCTGAGATTAGTAGGGCCAAAAGAGTCTATTTCCTTCCAGCCTCGTACTTTTATCAAAAGCATAGGACTATAGCACATGCTGAGGAAATGACCACAAATCTTCCTTTCTCCTTTCACCAAAAAATTGATGTTTTGCCAATAGACTACTACTCCATTCACTCAAGTTTCTCTCTCCCTAGACGTTATTTATCCTCAAAAAATTTATGAATTAGCAGTTATTTTCATGCTCATTTCCAGTCCAAGATCGTATAGTGAGTTTATGTTCCAATAATTCCTTTTTTTCAAAGCACATAGCAATAATAAATAAAATGTAAAAAGATAAAATTAAAAAAAAACTTCAGCTGGGCTCAAAAAACAGGAAATGAAAATTTGTAGACTATGGACAGCACAAAAATCAAAATCAGCACTTGCAGCTAGAGCTGAAACTGAAACTGCAGTTGACTTCCTCCTCTGGGAGTGGGCAGAAGTGACTGTGCATTCACCTCTTCCAAGGTAAAAGAGGTTGCGGGGCAGTAGTGGATGTTGGCATAAAATAGTTGTTGAATCAGACTATTTAAATCAAAGGGCTATGATTCCTCCTCCCATTCAGAAAGGAAAGAAGGAAGTTGGAAGGAAGGAAAGAAGAAAGTAAGGAAGCAACCAAGCATTGAACAAAACCCCTGGCTGCCAGTCTTTGTTGAGAATACAGGTTCCCAAAAAACTACAGACCTAGGAAGATAGTAGGGCACAGACACATCCTCCTATACAGAAAGTGAACTAAATTGCCAGCAGATTCTGCAACTGATCATTCACGTGCTCAATGTTGCTGCGACCATACCATAAGCCTAGTAAGACCTGTTTTGTATAGGTACTGAATGATTAAAGTAGAAGCAAGCAAAAAATACTAGATAAGGAGAAGAAGCTGCAGAGGGAAAGAAAAAAAGAACCAACAATAGTAAGATTATCCTTCCCAATAAAATGAGCCTGAAAACCTACATTCCAAAATACAGAAATAAATCTAGTCCAGAGAAACATAATCACCAAAATCAATAATCAAAACATGGATTCTCTCCAGATGCCACTAATTTTTATCAAATTATCTGACGAAGATGTTCAAACGATGAATGAGACAAAACTTCTAATACAAAATAAACAGGGAATTTTGAAACCAAACAGGCAAATGTAAATTAAAACAAGTGATTTTTTTAAAAGGAAAGAATTAGAATTTTCTAGAAAATAAAATGGACAAGTAACTTTTTCCCTGGACTCAAAAAATAATTTAGTAATTTGGAAGCTAACATTGAGGAATTCACTCAGAATCTCCCGTTGAGGTACAAAAAAGATTTTTTCGATTATTTACTTCTTTATTATTTTTATTTTGGCAACTGTAATTCCTTCTTCAAGACACTTTGCACATGAAGAGATGAATTACGTAGAATGTGAAAGTACTTCCTAAGTCCCCCTGAGATAATCACCAGAAAGATCTTTTAATTACTTTCTATGTATACATTATTGTTATTTAAAAGTGTTATAATTTTTTACTTTTTTTTTTAACATCTTTATTGGAGTATAACTGTTTTACAATAGTGTGTTAGTTTCTCCTTTACAACAAAGTGAATCAGTTATACATATACATATGTTCCCATATCTCTTCCCTCTTGCGTCACCCTCCCTCCCACCCTCCCTATCCCACCCCTCTAGGTGGCCACAAAGCCCCGAGCTGATCTCCCTGTGCTATGCGGCAGCTTCGCACTAGCTATCTAATTTACATTTGGTAGTGTATATATGTCCCTGCCACTCTCTCACTTTGTCACAGCTTACCCTTCCCCCTCTCCATATCCTCAAGTCCATGCTCTAGTAGGTCTGTGTTTTATTCCTGTCCTACCACTAATCTCATGATATTTTTTTTTCTTTTTTTCTTTTTTTTCTTTTTCTTCTTAGATTCCATATATATGTGTTAGCATACGGTATTTGTTTTTCTCCTTCTGACTTACTTCACTCTGTATGACAGACTCCAGGTCTAAATTTAATTTTTAAATTGAAGTATAGTTGATTTACAATGTTGTGTTAATTTCAGGTGTACAGCAAAGTGATTTATATATATATATATATATATATACATACACACACATATATATATTCTTTTTCAAATTACTTTCTCATATAGTTTATTACAAAATATTGAGTATAGTTCCCTATGCTATACAATAGGTCCTTGTAAAAAAAAAAAGATATTTTAAAAATAAGAAGAGATGAAGAGACATGGAGGATAAATTTAAAAGTTCTACCATGTAATCTAAAAGGATTATCAAAATAAGGAAGTGGAAGGGAGAAATACAATATTTCAGGAGATAATTGAAAAGAATGTTCCAGAATTAAAGAATGTCAAGCATCCTTAAAATGAAAGTTTACTTGGCATTTTGATCAGGATACACTGTAAACATAGAAACACTGGTGTGAAGCTAATGAATATCATGTAAAATGAACAGTCTAAGTAGCTTTCAAAGAGAAAAACATCACTACAATTAGAATAGTGACATTCTTGTCATCAGCAGCAATGGATGTTGAGGACAACTGAAAATAATTGCCAATATATATTTTTATACCCAGGCAACCTTTCATCTAGAGGAAGGGAAGAAATATAGACATGTTAAAACATGCAAATACAAAGAACTTAACACACATAGGCCCACACTAAATCAAAAATAACAGTATGACAACAACACAACTATTATAATACAACTATTATAATGTATAACTCCTGGCCCTGGCCTGTGACTCCTCAGCTGGCTGCCACCCAGGTGACAGAATCCAGGCAGATCTCAAATGGAGTCTGCTCCAGCAGGCCATGGGTGAGGCCACAGACCTATGTCCTCAATTACTGTACATTTCTACTCCTAGACTTGAACTCTACTGTATCACAAATGTTTTTAAAGAGAACAGCTGTATAGGATAATTTACTGCCCTGCCAGTCAGGTGAGCCTGCCACGTCTGTGAATCTTGAGAGAGTGGTGCCACCCACAGCATACCTCTGCTGCCTGCCCTACTGTTGGGCGGGCTCACTGCCCCCACAGGGCACAGCCAAGCGTGTGAGCGCAGCATTGATGTGGGGAAGGGGCCACCAGGCTGGCAATGCCGTCTCCAGGACCACATCTGAGCTGTGGTTGTAAAGCTGTAAGACCCTTTTTAATAAATAAAGAATTGTTAATTGCATGTGTACAAAGGTGGATATGTACAAAAGTGTACATTATGGTAGGGGTATTTTTTAATAGCAATAAACTGGAACAATGAATTGTTCTTCATATAATGGAATTCTATATAATAGATAAAATGAATGAAATATCAACATGGATATAATTTTAAAACGTAATATTTTATTTAAAAATGTGCAATGGTATATACGATTTTGGCAGTCTAGTAGACTGTATTATTGTTTGCAATTTTTCCCTTTCCTGAAAGGGAATTATATAGGTGTACACACTGACTTTGGGTTTGCCACAAAATGTGCTTTAACCAATGAAATGTAAGCACATGTGGCTTATACGCCACAAGCAGATGCTCTAGGGAGGCTTTTCTGGTTCCACCAACTTTCTTGTTCTTCCCTCGCTGCCTCTTGAATGGTATATCCCTGATTGGTACTATTCATTCTGCTTGGGTTCTTGACTGAACAGTCCTGTGGAGCAGAACTGCAGCTGATCTACATCAGATATGAGATGTAGCTGTTGGCTACATCAGATATGAGAGAGAAATAAACCTCTGTTGTTTTTTTAAGCCACTGAGATATGGGGTTTTTCATTCTACTTTCTCCTTGTCCTCCCCTTCCTTCTTCTCTTCCCCTCTTCCCTCCTATCTCCTTCCTTCCTCTCCCCTTTCTTACTGTTCCACCTCTTTACTCTCCTTCTTTTCACTTTTGTAACACAACCATACACTGCAAAATAGAGGCAACGTATATCATTTAAAATATTTTAAAAATAATATGACATAATATTTTAGATATATAAATGTAATTTTTAAAAAATTGAAAATGATGAATATATAGGAATAGAGATATTGTTTCAGATGGGGAGAGGAACCCAGGAAGTCATAACATCTCAGTTTTATCTTTAGTGTTTTATTAAAAATAAATAATCCAAATATATTAGATTTGATGAAATAGTATGATAGACACATAATTGTTCTTTATTCTCTATTTTGGTCTTGTATGCTCAAAATATTTCACGGTATATATATAGTATATATATACATACTTAATAGAAAGTACTACATATCACTTACTGAAATTTCAGGGGCAGACAACAGATAAAGGGACATTTAAGAACTCGCTTCTAATCACACTTGACTCAGTCTATTTGGTTCCAGAATTGGAACTGAATTCAAACCCAGCTGCCAACAGTTATCTGCCTGATCCCTTTGAGCCTTAGTTTCCTCATCTATTGATCAGGGATAAAATTTGCCTTAGAGTTGTTCTGTGTATTAAAATGGAACAATTCCTCTGCAATGCCTGAATATATAGTAATTTTAAGTGCTGAAGATATATTGTTTTTCACTTTTCTCTCTCAAATATTATGTTCTAATATGAGGTATGTTCTACTTTGGGGAACACAAGTAGCTTAGATGATATTTCATCCTTAATATTAGGTCAAACAGCTATGGAGAGAAATTTACAAGAATTTTTTCAGCTTTATAATGAAAGTCTGACTCATTCCTAAAAATAATTTGACTTAGTAATATAATCTCTAATTTTCTTTTTTTTATCAAGGGTTGGTAAACTGTTTTCCATAAAGGGCCAGATAATAAATATTTCCGACTTTGCAAGTCATCTGGCCTCTGTTGCCATAACTCAATTTTGCCCTTGTAATGCAAAAGTGGTCACAGATAAAATTAAATGAGTAAGCATGGCTATGCTCTAATAAAACTTTAATCATGGACCCTGAAATTTGAATTTCGTAAAATTTTCTCTTACCATGAAATACTTGTTTTCTTTTTTGTTTCTTCAACTATTTATAGCAAACATTCTTAGCCTGCAGGCCATACAAAACAAATGGCAGGCTGCATTTGACACTCAGGCTTTAGTTGGCTGACCTCTGTTCTTTTCATTGACATCAAATGTAAAAAAAAAAGAAAGCACTGATGTTAATATGTAGTAATATGTGACATGGATGGTCTATATCCCAATGATTTGGGTCTTAAGAAAATCTCTATACATATAGAGAAGTTTTAATCTCTCTGCTCCTAGTCATAGTGTTTTAATTTACAATATTTATTCTATGAAAGATTATTGGATACTGTCTTCTTGTGTTACTTTGGACATTTTTTTTGAAAATGGTAATTTACTTCATAAAGGTCATATTTGAAGTTTCTTACTTTTAAATGTCTGTTTTGTGCTGGTCTCAGCCTATTAATAACTAATATTGTGGCTGGACCAACCCTTGTGGTTCTTATGATTGAAAGATGCCCCTAAGTAATAACAGGAAACTTGAAGAAATTGAAAAAAAAAAAAAAAAGAAAGATTTATTACTCACAAGTCCTGGAAAGCATATGGCACACAAGGGGCCACACAGCGAAGCTGTGATGTCAGAGGATAGAGAGAGCAATCACAGGGACCTAAGGTTCTGATTTTATTGTGGTCCATGGAGTGGGAGGGGGCTAGGCTCACTCTTTATTGGTGAATTTAAAACATAAGTTTAACCAACCAACTTTACAAATTTACTACAAATCACTGATTGTTTCATATTTGAAATTAATGAATTTTATGGCATTAAATTAAACTTCAATAAAGCTGTTAAAAATTTTTTTAAGAAGAAAAGTTTAAAGCATAGGAAGAGAAAAAAACAAGTGGGCAAATGGTCAGTCACTGAAATCAACGAAGATCTCCAAAACAAAGGAGCTTCTGTGCAGGAGAGATGCCCTGAGTGTTTAGTTCTGTGGCTGGCAATGTGTTGATATGAGATAATACCTTGGAAGTAGATGCCTTAGCAACCAAAGCCTAAGTCAGGCACTTGCATTACAAAAAAGAAAAAAAAAGTCAGGATTTACACTACAATGTCAAAGTCTATTTCAAATCTAATTGAGTAATTTAATTATTTTTAGATTGTCTGGTTTTACCCTGCTGAGTTTTAATGTTTCCCTTCCTGAACCACTGAGTTCTATATCTTGATAATTATCTGCCTTGTTTCATAACCCAAAAGAGCCCCGGTATGGACTGTACTGGAGTAGAAAACTTTAAACAAAGCTTCATAACTTTCTGCCCAGTATGAAATGATTTTTCTTGGCTAATGGTTTCTGAGCCTTTAGCCCTCTTTTTTTTTTTCAAGCATTCATAAGTTAGCATTATAGAAGAGGTTGTCTAGTCATATTTTTATCTTTAGGTAGTAATTTTATTTATTTTCTAAAGTGAGAAATTTTTATATATTAGAATATAATATTATAATGTAAAAAAGTAGCTGAAAAAGTTGCTTTAAAAACTTTGCCTTTCTACAAATCATTAATACTTGTATTTGTTCTATTTGCCATTTATTATATGGTGATTGTATTTTGCATGGAAAATGATGTCTCTCTAAAGACATTTTAACTCTTAGTCATAATTTTCAGTCTGTTATTTTCCTGATGTAGAATTTTCATTTCTCCATAGTCAGTGAAAGTACATTTTTGTCATTGCCATTTTGCATTTATATTGCAGATTTAACATTTTTATATTGGTATGTCAAATGATTCATTAGCAAACTATAAACCTCAAAAGGAACCATATTAAAAATTAAGAGATATTTAGCAGATATTAAGAATTCATTAGTTTTTATCTTTAAGCATTTATTTTACTAATAATATTTATATAAAACAAAGTATTCTGTTAACTTTATGAAAGTTAGAGAAAGTGAAATATAAACTATAAGTATGTTGACTTCATTTGTATTTCAATCATCTCTTTCCCTCTTTTCCTTCCTGAATGTTTCAATTATTTCGAAACAGAGAAGTAAAAGAAAATGCAGGAGCTCACTGTAAGTTACACCCTGGATAATATAAATTTTCCAATATTTCCAATAAAACAAGAGATACGGTTGGCAAGTGTGGTCCATAAACACACAGGAGTCTCTTAGTCCTTTTCAAGAGATCAATGAGGTCAAAAATATTTTTATAATAACAGTAAGATGTTTGCCTTTTTTCTTTTTTTTTTTTTTGTCGATACGCGGTCGATACGCGGGCTTCTCACTGTTGTGGCCTCTCCCGTTGCGGAGCACAGGCTCCGGACGCGCAGGCTCAGCGGCCATGGCTCACGGGCCCAGCCGCTCCGCGGCATGTGGAATCCTCCCGGACCGGGGCACGAACCTGTGTCCTCTGCATCAGCAGGTGGACTCTCAACCACTGCGCCACCAGGGAAGCCCGCCTTTTTTCTTTTGTTGGCATTTGCACAGAAACTGAAAAAGCCACGACAAGTATTGTCCTTTTAGCACAGATCACTGCACTGGTAGTCTTTGTGTTGCTCATTTTCACACACAAAACCGAAAAAAAGTGCCTTGAGGAAGCAATAAAAATATTAGTTTTATTACATCTTGACCCTTAATTCTATGTCTTTTAAATATTCTTTTTGTCAAAATAAGAAGTACATATAAAGCCATGCAAAGCATTTCAGTACTTTACTAGAGTAAATAAGTATGCACTTATTTATTATGGTAGTTGCCTTGGTGTGCTGAAGCCGACTTACACTAGCTCACAAGAGCAGATGGTACACATCTCCTGGCTACTCTATGTTCACTTGAAATAACCCATGATAGGAGAATTTATAGCACAGAAACTGGCAAACACTACAAATGATAGCTATTATTATGGCTTTAGTTAAAAAGGTGACACAAGCTGTTAACAAGAACAGAGCAACTGAAACCCACTTTCCTGATAGGAACATAAAATAGTACAACTACTTTAGAAAGAGTTTGGCAGTTTCCCACACATGTCTTATAAAAGACTGAGCAATTCCACTGCTAGGTTTTTAGCCAAGAGGAATGAAAACAGCTTTAATAGAAAGACTTGTTCAAGAATGTTTATACCAGCTTTGTTCATGATAGTTAAAAACTTGAAACACTACATTTGTCCATCATTAAAATTATACTGTGGTATATTCATGTACTCCTTAATACTACTGAACAATAAAATAAAATGCACTATTGATAAACTCAACAAAATACTTTCAAAAGTATTATGGTGAGTATATAATGTATGACTATATGAAATTCAAAATTAGGCAAAACTAATCTACAGTGGATGCTTGTAAGTGAGAGGACAAACATCTTCAATCCTACTTTTACAGATTTCATTTGTGAATTTTTACATAAGGAAGCATTTTACCATGAATGTAATTGTGAAAACTATGACAATAAGATGCAACCAAAATGTTGTGAACAGACATGAATAGAGCTCAGAGTCAAGTCCAGAGTAGTAGAGATTCTGCCATTAGAGGCAGAAATTACATTGCATCCCTCAATCCACAAAGACATTGCATTTCCCAAAAATGTTGAATAACTGAACTACTGTTGTACATTAAAAATAGAATGTAAACCCCCCAAAAAAGACATAAGCAAATGATAACTGATCTTGTTCATTTGGCATATGTAAGAATAGAGTTAATATGAGGGCTGATAATATAAAATGGGATTTAAAAAATACACATAGCCAATTACACAATCTTTTGAAAGCAGCTCTTTTGCCCCTTTTCTGTTTACCTATTTCTGTCCCCTTCTAACCTTAACAGCCTAATTATAACAATGAGATCACTAAGCAACTGAAATTAAGTCTGGACTTATGCTCTCCTCAATGCACACCATGCCTCACCTAACCTTTCGATTCTTTTCCTTGATAAGAAGAAGTTAGAATGAAGAATGAAGTAGTTTAAGAATGATTAGCTCTCTATCCCCAGCAGCCCCCTAAGGAATAATGCAGGCAGTTCACACTGGCGAGAAACATCTGAAGAGAGAGTCAGCCAGTCTGCACACAATGGAGAATGATGCAGAACCCAACCTCCTGCCTTGATGATTCACTGAGATTCTTCACCTTCTTCACCGCATTTTTCCCTTTAAAAACTGTCACCGGTGAGCAGAATCTTCAGAGATGGAATCTGGAAGCCACCTTCTCCCCAGATTGCCGGCTTTTCTGATGAAAACACCTTTCCTTTCTAATGACACTTGCCTCTCGAATTATTGGCTTTTGAGCAGTGAGCAGCCAAACCTGAGTTCAGTAACACTTTTATTTCAACATAATTCCAGTAACCATTTTATTGAGCCACAAACTTGATGAGAATGGTAAAAGCACAACTCCACAGTAAATCTACTGTGGCAGTAGAAAATATTTCATCTACTTGATATTTTTGATAGATATTCATGTATCAAAAGCAAAACTAGGGCTAGTACTTTGGAAATATTGTAATATGATTTAATGTTCTCTTTTATGTGATAAAATTCCAAATCTAGTTTATTTTACAACTACGGTGTATACCTAGCTAAACTTGACATAGATTGGTACCACCATTGTATTCTTTTTTTGTAAGGTTATTTTGTCCTGAATTCACATGTGATTTTTTTCTGTACTTCCTTTTGCTTTATGTTTTAATCAAAGTCATGCATCATTGCATTAAGTGAAGTAAGGCACTGGATAAAATAGAACATTGCTATTAACCTCTAACATTAGCATGTAGAGAGTCAGAGACACATTTAATAACTCAGAGATAAAATACTCACAGAGAAATTACCTAAGTCTGTTTCACCCTGGCACATTAACATAGGGTAATAAACTTGAGTCTATTTTTCAAAGAGGAATAAAATCTTTATCAATAATCAGTTGTATCCATTTCATAGCTTATGTAGTGATTGGTTCTTTAAAATGGGATGATTATCTGATGCTTGCCTTTTGTAAAATGATGCGGTTTTACTGATATATAAAGCAGACTTAGATGTCTGCCCATCACTGCATGAAATTTAGAATAGGCAAAATTAAATTAAGCATTTAGTTTTCTAAAAACTTACTTTGTTTTTCAGTCTATCTCATGTCAAACATTACTTCTAGTTGTATTATATATTTTTACATAAGTTTGTAGGTTATGTGAAGATCAGCAATAAAACTCATATTTCTTAGTTAGCATATAAAAGATGATATGCAAGAATCTAATTTTTTATGCTATTTTTATTTTATTTTATTTATTTATTTTTGGCCACAGCACGTGGCTTTCAGGATCTCAGTTCCCTGACCAGGGATTGAACCCAAGCCACGGCAATAAAAGCACCGAGTCCTAACCACTGGCCCACCAGGGAATTCCTGCCAGAATCTAATTTTAATTGTTTAATATAGCTCTGTTCTATATAAGCATAAAAAGTATATTTTGTGGCAAAATAAATTTTGCTCTTAAGAAGATATAAGAAATTTGTTTTATCTTTCTTCCCTCCTAATTTTGTTTGAATGTTTATATGTCCTTTGCTCATATAGTATTGTTTCTGTGTAAAGAATTTAAAATATATTTGAAGTATATATGAATTCAAACAAAGTGAAACTATAGTCCACTACCGTTTAGGTTTAATTTTTAATAATGACAGCTGAATGTGAGCTTTATAGGAATATTGGAAACCTCCAAGAAAAGATCTTTGAGATATCCAAAATATATTTTTTCTTTCTCAAAATGCATTTTGAAATAATGAAAATTTTCAAAAATTATTTAGGAAAGCAGAAGTTTTAACATTAAATGAAACTAAGCAGTGGATCTAAAGAAACTTATGACATAAATTAGAATTCACATGCAAATCTTTATTGGGCTCCTTCTATGGATACATGTCCCTGAAGCTAGAAAGCTAAAAATATCTACTTTTAAATCATGAGCATGAAGATGTTGCCAAATAACTGCTGTATTCCTCTTAGGAGTTAAAAAAAACTTCATCAATACATTCTCATTTGCATTTATAAACCATTTATGATTATTTTAAGGTTTTATTATTATTACTTATTATTTAAAGGAATGTCAAATAAAAAAAAAGAAAAAAAATGTTCTACAATTAGTTACCCATCTTAGTAGCCATTCCAACAGTCTAACTTCCAATAACTTGCTATGTTCTGCCCATTCCTAGGGCCTGTCAAGCAGATTTAAAAAACAATTTGACACAGGTATAAGTCAATATAAAAAACATGTTTATTTGATGGAAAGAATAGTGTACCTTAACAAAACTTATAATAAATGTAGAAAACTTACTTTAGGTATTTTCTTTTAGGAAGACAATGAGATTTAACATAAAGTGAGGGAGTTCCCCATGGCCAGAAATTAGTTTACAGGCTAATTGCAGAAATCTTATAAAGAACAAGCATATCTGAGGCCAAAGGAACAATAGTGACATGAAATCTATCACAGAAACATTTCTGAACTCCATGCCCATTACCTTTTCTCACCTATGAGGATAACTGACTATTATGAAGACTGTTAAATTTAAGTGCAAGGTGGACTGGAAGATAGGTTTTAGCTGTTTTATATTATTATGACCCAAAGGTGAAGGCATGTTTCAAAACTGTGCTTGTTGTTTTGAAGTATGGAAGCCACAGGGAAGAGGGTATACTAGAAAAAAGAAAGCAAATTTCATTAGTCCAGGAATTCCACTGATAAATCAAAAAAAGGGCAAAAGTCACATTGTAAAATTTGCTTTTCATGACTCTTCATGAAAAGAAAACCCTTTCCAATTTCATGCTCGAAAGGCTAAAGTACATTTCACGTGGAACTTGGCAGTGATATGAAAAAATTCCCAAATGGCAAAGGTGTTAGGTGATTTCAATGGTGTTATTTAAACTCTGTTCTTGGAAATACTATCAAAGATGAGAATTAATAAGGCAAATAAACTTTGTCTCTAGTTATGTCTCTATTTATTCTTCTTCCTATTTTTAAAAAAATATTTTTATAATCTTGTTGAGCAGAAACCCATGTGGATGGTCTTGCCACGAATTAGTAGATGAGATAACATGTGCTAAACCTTTCTAAATCAAGTAACATCAAAATTAATTAAAGTCATGGAAATAGAATGTCATATCAAAAACTACAGTAAATTTTAATGAGTTGATGATAGAGATGTTATTGGTAGTGTTTACTCAATTAATTTAAAGAAGAATGAGACTAAATGTAATGTCTGATTACAAACATTCTCAGAAGGCATTATTTATTAAATACATGGCTTCAAAAATACCTTTTCATAAATTTAGTTGACCCTTTGAAATTAAAAAAAAAACATAAGTGATCCATACTTTATTATTATAAGATTTTTGGTCATTAGAGTTGTTAATTTTACTTATATATATTCTTGGCATTATCATATAATCAAAGCATGCAAGGATTTATTCCAAGAGATTGTGTAGTCTCTTCTTAAAGGTATGCAGTAGCTACAACTTTCTTTTCTTTTTAAATATTATTATTTTAAGCCTTCATTTTCATAAGGTCTTTCATCATTACGGTTAAGGATTGACTGTTTATTCTCCTCTAAGAATAAAATATTTCTTAAGCCATATGTAAATCTAAGTAGGAACTCAGTATCATCCTTCTTTAAGTACTTGCAATAATGGTCAGCTTAGAATTTCATGCTTGTTTTTTGCTTGAAATGATTTTATGTTCATCATAATATACTAAAGCTATAAGTAAACATGCATTCTTATAAACAAATTGCATTTAATATAACAGCATTTAATACTCCATCTCTTTGGAATTTATCACTCTAAGGTAGCTTGCTTGGATATATCCATTTAAAAGTAGTAGGTATCTTTTCAAAGATATTGAGAATACTATTTGAAGTATTGATATATGAATATTATAAATAGTTTAATTTCTACATGGTAACATATTTCACTGTAATAAGTCTGCAAGTAAAAAGTTTTTATGATAACTTTGAAAACGCTAAATCATATTATATTCACATTGCATGGTGATGAAATATAGAATAGTTACTCCTATTATGTAATATTACACAAATGTTTGTGTATCTTCAACTTTTAGAAAATGTCATGCTCTTTTCTCCATTATTCAGTGTAATATTAATTCACTTAAAATTTGATGTGAGCATGGTCACTGTTTCCATGCATAAGTGTGGCCCTGTGAGAGTTTCACAAAATTTAAGTTAGCACCAATAAAAGTCATCTTTGAGATAACCTTTATTTGTGCTAACCTTATCCCTTTATTGGGAAAGTTCAGGTTTTAGCTATGTACTCCATGGACTGGTGGCATCTCCACTTGCAAACTTTTGATCTTTTGACATATCTCTCATAAAATATATACAATGCTAACATGTACAAAAATGACCTCTTGATAGGCACATTACCCACCAGCTCCTCCTGCAATTTCTCTGTCTCAGTTAATGGCAACTCCATTCTGTCAGCTGCCTGAGAGAAAAACCTTAATATGATCTTTGATACCAGTCCATCAGCAAATTTTTATTAGCTGTACCTTCAAACTACACTTGGAAGTTGACTTTTTCTCCACTCCACTTCCAACACCCTGGTTCATCTATCTTTTCAAGCCTGAGTTATTGTAATAGCCTCATTACTGCTTTTCCTAACTATGCCTCTATTCTCTCCTCTCCTTCCCCCAAACAGTCATGATTGTTCTCAACACAGAAGCCATAATGATTCTGATAAAATCCCCATATGACTCCTCTTCTAAAACGCATAATGGTTTTGCATCTCATTCAGAGGAAAAGCCACAGTTCCCACTTAATTTAGGTGAGGTAAGCCTAATTTCCTGTCTGTATTCTTCTCTTAACCACTTAGCCTCCTCACCTCCCCATTTCATCCTCAGTAACTGTTGTTTATTAATCCTTTTAAGCACATCCTTTCCACTTGCTATTTCTTTTTCTGGAATGCTCTTTCCCCAAATATCCCTCACTTGCTTCAGGCCATCATATCTAATTTAAAGCTCTCTTGGTTCTGTATCTTACTTTCCTGCTGTATTATTTTCATTACAAAACTTAACACTATGTAACATATAGTGTACTTGTTTATCTTGTTCATTATCTTCTATCTCTATTGTGTAAGGTTTAAGCACTCAGAGAATTTTGTCTTATTTGTCACTGCTCTATCTCCAGAACCTGGAACTGTTCCTAGTGCATAGTAGGTGCTCAATAAATATATCTGAATGAATAAATACATGAAGTCACGTAATTTTGGATTAATATCCAAAATTTATAAGCAACTCATGCAGCTCAATAACAAAAAAACAAACAACCCAATCCAAAAATGGGCAGAAGACCTAAATAGACATTTCTCCAAAGAAGATATATGATTGCCAACAAACACATGAAAGAATGCTCAACATCGTTAATCATTAGAGAAATGCAAATCAAAACTACAATGAGATATCATCTCACACCGGTCACAATGGCCATCATCAAAAAATCTACAAACAATAAATGCTGGAGAGGGTGTGGAGAAAAGGGAG
>NC_041221.1:86214141-86216301 GCF_002837175.3 Physeter macrocephalus | reverse complement strand
TGGACTTGAGGATATGGGGAGGGGGAAGGGTAAGCTGTGACGAAGTGAGAGAGTGGCATGGACATATATACACTACCAAACGTAGGGTAGATAGCTAGTGGGAAGCAGCTGCATGGCACAGGGAGATCAGCTAGGTGGTTTGTGACCACCTAGAGGGGTGGGATAGGCAAGGTGGGAGGGAGGGAGACACAAGAGGGAAGAGATATGGGAAGATATGTATATGTATAACTGATTCACTTTGTTGTAAAGCAGAAACTAACCCACCATTGTAAAGCAATTATACTCCAATAAAGATGTTAAAAAAAAAAGAATTACACTAAATCTACTCTACCTGTGCTCTATAAATGGAACAACAAAGCCTGGATGACAGCATATCTGTTTATAACATGGCTTACTGAATATTTTAAGCCCACTATTGAGATCTACTGCTCAGAAAAATAATTCCTTTCAAAATATTACTGCTTATTGACAATTACCTGGACACCCAAGAGCACTGATGGAGATGTACAATGAGATTAATGTTGATTTCATGCCTGACAACACAACATCCATTCTGCAGGCCATGGATCAAGGAGTAATTTCAATTTCCAAGTCTTATTATTTAAGAAATGAATTTTTTAAGGCTATAGCTGCTATATGAGTGATTCCTGTGGCAAAGTAAACTGAAAAACGTTCTGGAGAGGATTCTCCATTATGGATACCATTAAGAACATATGTGATTCATGAGAAAGGGCCAAATATCAAGCATTAAAAGGAGTTTGGAAGAAGTTTATTCTAACCCTCGTGGCTGAATTTTAGGGGCTCAAAACTTCAGTGGAAGAAGTACCTGCAGATGTGGTGGGAATAGCAAGCAAACTAAAATCAGAAGTGGAGCCTGCCCCGGGCCTGAGCCGCCCCCCAAAACCAGGCCATAGGTCCCAAGGCCTGAGCTGCCCACTCCTCCAAGACCTCTTCTGGCTGCATGGGTCCCCAGGCTTGGGTCATCCTCCCCTCCCCTCCCCCAAAAGGCCTCTTCCTCTTCTGGCATCATGGATGTCCAGGCCTTAACCCTGCCTGTGCCAAAGCCTCCTTGCAGGTCCTGGCAACCCGAGTGCTGCCCCTGACAGGCTGTCCTCTGGCCACGCAGGTCCAGGCAGGCTGGGCGCTGCCTCACTCTAAGGCTTCCTCCAGCTGCACTGGCCCCTGTGGATGCTGGCTTAGACCTGCACCCCAGCTGGCCTGTGTGGGCACATGTGCTCCAGACCACCTCCAGGAACAGACGCTGGTGAGACGAACACATGCAGAGGTGGGGCTGACACAGCAGGTCCAGAGACCTACCTAAAGGTCTTGGAGACCTACTGGGGAGGAGGGGGTAGGCTGTAGCTCACCATGGGGGCAAGGACACTATAGAGGAAGAACCAGGCAATTTTTTATTTTTTAATTTGTATTTGTTTTTTATTATTTTTTAATTGTTTTTATTTTCTTTATTTTATTTTTACTTTTTATTTATTTATTTATTTTTGCTGTTGTGGTTCAGTTTTCTTTTGTTGTTGTTGATTCATCCTTATTGTTATTTTTTCTAATACATTTTTTATTTTTTTTAATTTAATTTAATTTTTTAAAATTCTTTGTTATTGTTCTGCTCTTTTCTGTTTGTTACTTATTTGCTTTTGTGGCTTTTTTTTTTTCTCTTCTGTGTGGCTTGTGGGGTCTTGGTTCCCAGCCCAGGGGTCAGGCCTGAGCTCCTGTGGTAGAATCACCAAGTCCAAGCCACTGGACTAAAAGAGAACTTCAGATACCTGGGAATATTAATCAGTGTGCAGTCTCCCAGAGGTCCTCATCTCAGCACAAAGACCAGGTTCCACCCAGCTGCCAGCAAACTCCAGCCCTGGACGCCTCAGGCCAAACAACCAGCAAGACAGAAACACAGCCTCACCCATCAAAAGAAATGAGTCAACAAAAAAATATGTTACAGACAAAATAGCAAGATTAAAAACCTATAAGACCAAATAAATGAAGAGGAAATAGGCAACCTATCTGAAAAAGAATTCAAAGTAATGATAGTAAAGATGATCCAGAATATCAGAAATAGAATGGAGGCATGGATTGAGAAAATACAAGAAATGTTTAACAAAGACCTAGAAGAACTAAAGAACAAACAAACAGAGATGAACAAAACAA
>NC_041221.1:86187410-86214013 GCF_002837175.3 Physeter macrocephalus | reverse complement strand
AAGACCAAATAAATGAAGAGGAAATAGGCAACCTATCTGAAAAAGAATTCAAAGTAATGATAGTAAAGATGATCCAGAATATCAGAAATAGAATGGAGGCATGGATTGATAAAATACAAGAAATGTTTAATAACGACCTAGAAGAACTAAAGAACAAAAAAACAGTGATGAAGAACACGATAACTCAAATGAAAAACATACTAGAAGGAATCAATAACAAAATAACTGAGACAGAAGAACGAATATGTGAGCTGGAAGATAGAATGGTGGAAGTAACTGCCAAGGAACAGAATAAAGAAAATAGAATGAAAAGAAATGAGGACAATCTCAGAGACCTGTGGGACAACATTTAACACACCAACATTTGAATTAAGGGGTTGCAGAAGAAGAGAAAGAGAAAGGGTATGAAAAATATTTGAAGAGATTATAATGAAAAACTTCCCTAACATGGGAAAGGAAATAGCCACCTAAGTCCAGGAAGCACAGAGAGTCCCACACAGGATAAACCCAAGGAGAAACACACTAAGACACATAGTAATCAAACTATCAGAAGTGAAATATAAAGAAACAATATTAAAAGCAGCAAGGAAAAAGCAACAAATAACATACAAGAGAATCCCCATAAGGTTATCAGCTGATTTTTCAGCAGAAACTCGGCAGGTCAGAGGGAGTGCCAGGATATATTTAAAGTAATGAAAGGGAGAAACTTACAACCAAGATTATCCAGCAAGGATCTCATTCAGGTTTGATGGAGAAATCAAAAGCTTTACAGAAAAACAAAAGTTAAGAGAATTCAGAACCACCAAACCAGCTTTACAACAAAGGGTAAAGGAACTTCTCTAGGTGGGAAACACAAGAGAAGAAGAAGAAAAAGACCTACAAAAACAAACCCAAAACAACAAAGAAAATGATAATAGGAACATATATATCGATAATTACCTTAAATGTCAATGGATTAAATGTTCCAACAAAAAGACACAGACTGGCTGAATGGATAAGAAAACAAGACCTGTATAGATGATGTCTATAAGAGACCCACTTCAGACACAGAGACACATACAGACTGAAAGTAAGGGGATGGAAAAATATATTCCATGCAAATGAAAATCAAAAGAAAGCTGGAGTAGCAATACTCATATCAGATAAAATAGACTTTAAAATAAAGAATGTTACAAGAGACAAGGAAGGACACTATATAATGATCAAGGGATCAATCCAAGAAGAACACATAACAATTGTAAATATTTATTCGCCCAATATAGGAGCACCTCAATACATAAGGCAAATGCTAACAGCCATAAAAGGGGAAATTAACAGTAACACAATAATAGTGGGGGACTTCAACATCCCAGTTACACCAATGGACAGATCATCCACACAGAAAATCAGTAAGGAAACACAAGTGTTAAATGACACAATAGACCAGATAGACATAGTTGATATTTATAGAACATGCCATCTGAGAGCAGCAGAATACACTTTCTCCTCAAGTGCACATGGAACACTCTCCAGGATAGATCACATCTATGGTCACAAATCAATCCTCAGTAAAGTTAAGAAAATTGAAATTGTATCAAGCATCTTTTCTGACCACAATGTTATGAGACTAAATATCAATTACAGGAAAAAATCTGTAAAAAATACAAACACATGGAGGCTAAACAATATGCTACTAAATAACCAAGAGATCACTTAAGAAATCAAAGAGAAAATCAAAAAATACATAGAAAAAAATGACAATGAAAACATGATGACCCAAAACATATGGGATGCAGCAAAAGCAGTCATAAGGGGGAATTTTATAGCAATTCAATCCTACCTCAAGAAACAAGAAAAATCTCAAACAGAGAACCTAACCTTATGCCTAAAGCAACTAGAGAAAGAACAAACAAAACCCAAAGTTAGTAGAAGGAAAGAAATCATAAAAATCAGAGCAGAAATAAATGAAATAGAAATGAAGAAAACAATAGCAAAAATAAATGAAACTAAAAGCTGGTTCATTGAGGAGAAAAACAAAATTGATAAACCTTTACCTAGACTCATCAAGAAAATAAGGGAGAGGATTCAAATCAACAAAATTAGAAATGAAAAAGAAGAAATTACAACTGACACTTCAGAAATAAAAAGAATCATAAGAGACTACTTCAAGCAATTATATGCCAATAAAATGTACAACCTGGAAGAAACGGACAAATCCTTACAAAGGTACAACATTATAAGACTGAACCAGGAAGAAATAGAAAATATAAATAGACCAATATCACAAGTAATGAAATTGAAACTGCAGTTAAAAATCTTGCAACAAACAGAAGTCCAGGACCAGATAGCTTCACAGGTGAATTCTATCAAACGTTTAGAGAAGAGCTAATACACATCCTTCTCAAACTCTTCCAAAAAATTGCGGAGGAAGGGACACTCCCCAGCTCATTCTACGAGGCCACCATCACCCTGATACCAAAACCAGACAAAGATATTAAAAAAAAAAAGAAAATTACAGACCTGCATCACCGATGAACATAAATGCAGATATGCTCAACAAAATAATAGCAAACAGAATCCCACAGCACATTAAAAGGATCATACACCATGATCAAGTGGGATTTTTTTCCCAGGGATGCAAGGACTCTTCAATATAAGCAAATCAATCAATGTGAAACACCATATTAACAAATTAAAGAATAAAAACCATATGATCATCTCAATAGACACAGAAAAACCTTTTGAGAGAATTCAACACCCATTTATGATAAAAACTCTCCAGAAAGTGGGCATAGAGGGAACCTACCTCAACATACTAAAGACTAATTACGATAAACCCACAGCAAACATCATTCTCAATGGTGAAAAACTGAAAGCATTTCCTCTAAGATCAGGAACAAGACACGGATGTCCACTCTTGCCACTATTATTCAACATAGTTTTGGAAGTCCTAACCAAGGCAATCAGAGAAGAAAAAGAAATAAAGGGAATCCAAATTGCAAAAGAAGAAGAAAAACTGCCACTGTTTGCAGATGACATGATACTATATATAGAAAATCCTAAAGATGCCACCAGAAAACTACTAGAGCTAATCAGTGAATTTGGTAAAGTTGCAGGATACAAGATTAATGCACAGAAATCTCTTGCATTCCTATACACTAACAACAAAAGATCAGAAAAAGAAGTTAAGGAAACAATCCCATTTACCATCACAACAAAAAGAATAAAATACCTAGGAATAAACTTACCTAAGGAGATCAAAGACCTGTACTCAGAAAACTATAACACACTATAAGATGAAAGAAGTCAAAGAAGACAAAACAGATGGAGAGATATACCATGTTCTTGGATTGAAGAATCAATATTGTGAAAATGACTGTACTACCCAAAGCAATCTAAAGAAACAATGCAATCCCTATGAAATTACCAATGGCATTTTTCACAGAATTAGAACAAAAAATTTTACAATTTGTATGGAAACACAAAAGACCCCGAATAGACAAAGCAATCTTAAGAAAACCAGAGCTGGAGGCATCAGGCTCCCTGACTCAGGCTATACTACAAAGCTACAGTAATCAAGATAGTATGGTACTGGCACAAAAACAGAAATATAGATCAATGGTACAGGAGAAAGCCCAGAGATAAACACACCCTCCTATGGTTACCTAATCTATGACAAAGGAGGCAAGAATATATACAATGGAGAAAAGATAGTCTCTTCCATAAGTGGTGCTGGGAAAACTGGACAGGTACATGTAAAAGAATGAAATTAGAACACTCCCAAACACCATACACAAAAATAAACTCAAAATGGATTAAAGACCTAAATGTAAGGCCAGGCACTATAAAACTCTTAGAGGAAGAACACTGCTTGACATAAATCACAGCAAGATCTTTTTTTGACCCACCTCCTAGAGTAATGAAAATAAAAACAAAAATAAACAAATGGGACCTAATGAAACTTAAAAGCTTTTGCACAGCAAAGAAAGCCATAAATGAGATGAAAAGAAAACCCTCAGAATGGGAGAAGATGTTTGCAAATGAATGAACAGATAAGGGACTAATCTCCAAAATTCACAAACAGCTCATGAAGCTCAATACCAAAAAAACAAACAGCCCAATCAAAAAATGGGCAGAAGACCTAAATAGACATTTCTCCAAAGAAGACACACAGATGGTCAAGAGGCACATGAAAAGATGCTCAACGTTACTAATTATTAGAAAAAGGCAGATCAAAACTACTATGAGATATCACCTCAAACCGGTCAGAATGGCTGTCATAAAAAAATCTACAAACAGTAAATGCTGGAGAGTGTGTGGAGAAAGGGAACCTTCTTGCACTGTTGGTGGGAATGTAAATTGATGCAGTCACTGTGGAGAACAGTATGGAGGTTCCTTAAAAAACTAAGAATAGAACTACCATATGACCCAGCAATCCCACTACTGGACATATACCCAGAGAAAACCATAATTTAAAAAGACACATGCACCCCAATGTTCATTGCAGCACTACTTACAATAGCCAGGACATGGAAGCAACCTAAGTGTCCATCGACAGAGGAATGGATAAAGAAGGTATATATATATATACAATGGAATATTACTCAGCCATAAAAAAGAATGAAATTGGGTCATTTGTAGAGACATGGGTGGACCTAGAATCTGTCATACAGACTGAAGTAAATCAGAAAGAGAAAAACAATTATTGTATATTAACTCATGTATGTGGAATCTAGAAAAATGGTACAGATGAACCTATTTTTAGGTCAGGAATAGAAACACAGATGTAGGGAATTGATGTGTAGACATGGGGAGTGGGGGGGTTGGATGAAGTGGGAGGTTGGGATTGATGTATGTGCACTGCCATGTGTAAAAGAGATAGCTTTTGGAAACCTGCTGTATAGTGTGGGGAGCTCAGCTTGGTGCTCTGTGGTGACCTAGGTGGATGGGATAGGGGCAGGTGGGAAGGATTTCCAAGAGGGAGGGGATATATGTAAACATATAGCTGGTTCACTTTGTTGTACAGCAGAAACTAACACAACATGGTAAAGCAACTATACCCCAATTAAAAAAAAAAAAAAAAAGAAAGAAAGTCAACCAACAAACATCCCCTAACCTTGTCTTGCTAAACATGTTTTGGGATTTTGGAATTATATTTTACATGACTTTGGAGACTATACTTTTTTAAGAAAATCTTGCTTGTGCTTCGGTTATATTAAAATTCTTTAGTAATGTTAATAACCATGCCTTAATGTATGTTTTAAAATCCGCACTACCGATTGAAATAAATACAGGTTTCCAGAAGAAAAAAAAAAAAAAAAGTGGAGCCTGAAGATGTGGCTGAACTGCTGCAATCTCATGATAAAACGTTGTTACTTTTTTTTTTTTTTTCCTTATTTAGTTGCACAGGGTCTTAGTTGCAGCATGAGGGATCTTTTAGTTGCGGTATGAGACTCTTAGCTGTGGCATTTGGTATCTAGTTCCCTGACCAGGGATCAAACCCAGGCACCCTGCATTGGGAGCATGGAGTCTTAGCCACTGTACCACCGGGGAAGTCCCCTGTTGCTTCTTATGAATGAGCAAAGAAAGTGGTTTCCTGAGATGGAATTTACTCCTAGTAAAGATGCTGTGAAGATTGTTGAAATGACAATAAAGAATTTAGATTACCATCAGCAAAAAGATTACAACTCACTGAAGGCTCAGATGGTTAGCATGATTTAGCAATAAAGTATATTTTTAATTAAGATGTGTAAATTATTTAGACAAAATTCTACCACACACAATAGAGTATAGTTAGTGTAAACACAACATTTTTATGCTCTTAGAAACTTCCAAATTTGTGTAACTCATTTTATTGCAATATTCACTTTATTGGGGTGGCCTGGAACTGAACCCACCATCTCTCTGAGTTATGCCTGTAATTCCATTGTCAATATAACTCTAATAACACTCAGTTTGGACTAAAATGTTTCTCTATAGAGTTTGTTACTGAGTGCTATGTTTTTGATTTGCTAAATTATGTTAGAATTTCATAATCAAAAGTGCAATTCACTTCCAATAGGCCTGCATGTGGCAGATATATTATCATTTTTTTAGCATTTTTACCCTATTTATTTTCAGAAACAGGAGAGACTCGCATGCATTTATAAGCACATAAGCCAAGATCCAATTTTCTTGTCAAATACAGTCTGATTTGCAAAATGGATGGTCACAATTAGAGGTAAATGTCCTATCTTGATTTGGCAGACTATGTGATGTTTAGGGAAAGTCTTAATAGCAGACCAAATTTATCAGAGCATGCTAAATTTGTGTTATTTTTCATTATTTAAAAAAAGTTACATTTTAACTTTATTCAGTCTTTTTTTCAGATTATTTTTTATATAATAAATATTAAAAATCCACGAGAGCAAATAACAGAGAAGACTTCATTCATAGCAAAATAATAAGAGCATGAATATGTGTTTGCTCATATTGATGGATGCAAAAATTTGTTTAAAATTTTGATGTGCAACAAATCTGTACTGCAGACATATGACTAAATATCACCAAACACATTGATTTATGATGCATTAACTGACTTTAAAACACTTACATTAAATAATCTCACCCAACTATCATTCTTACTGGACATTTATATTGTTTCTGTTTTTTTTACTATGATGTGATGAGCAACCATTGCATACATCTTTATTTATACGCCTGAGTCTTCTTTTGAAATATTTCTGAAAGTGGAAATATAGAATTAAAGCGCTTTTAATTTTTCAAGCCTTCTGATTTATATTAGCTGATCACCTTCCTGCAAAGTCGTCATTTACACTATCACCAGTAGCATAAGATGATCATCTTTCTGGACTGAAGTATACTATTTTTGGTATTGAGAATTGGAAATAGGCATAAAATCGAATCTCATTTCCATCATACTTTGCAACTGTTTGCTTATTAGTTAGGTTAAACTCATATACATTTTATTCATTTGCATTTTTAAATGAAATTATCTCTTCATATTTCTATTAAAGCATCTGTATTTTTGTCATATTTAACATAGTTTTCTAAGTTTACCTTTTGAAATTATCTTATTGATGGGTTTTTAATATACAGAAATAGTTTAGTTTTATTTGATCAAATCTAAAAATGATTTTCCTTGTGATTGACTTCATTATTTTGGTTTGTTTTATTTGTTTACTTAGAAAATCCTTCTTCTGTTTCCCCCCATAAAAAACAAAAAACAAAAAAACTCATGCTTGGCTATGCTCTGAATACAGAGAACTTGAAATTTCCTGCCCAAATGGCAGCTAGATTGTTTGCAGAATCTGCACTGCAAATCTTGAGCTATAGTTCAAGTCAGAGCCTTGAGAATCAAAGAGAACTGTTGTGTAAGTCCCAGCCCAAGGTCAGGAGAAAGCTAATGTTCCAGCTCAAGCTATCAGGCAGAAAGAGCAAATTTTCCCCTCCTCTGCTTTTTGTTCTATTCAGGCCCTCAACAAACTGGATGATTCCCACCCACACTGGGGAAGGCAAACTCCTCCGCTCAGTTTACTGATTCAAATGCTTATCTCATCTGAAAACATCTTCACAGAAATACTCAGAAACAATGTTTAGGCAGATATCTGGGAACCCCATAATCCAGTCAAGTTGATACATAAAATTAACCTTCACACCATTGCACAGTGTACAAATAATTAATGCATTAAATATTTCAACTCATTTAGCTTACTAGAAATATAAACAGAAAGGTATAGAAAATTATGGTGCCACTGACTACTATACCATCAGGGCCATAATGGAAAGAGACCAGTACATTAGATTTATCATACTATAATTATCACTGTCTTCATTAACAAAACTCCTTTGAAAACCAAATACAAGTCAATAACATCCTTTTAAAATTGCATTGTGTTCTTGTAAGTTTTAATATTCAAATACATCTGCATTTCATAAATATCCTCTTTATATGTTATATGTTAAATATTCTCTTATATATGTTAAGGGAATAAATACGATAACATTATGTAACCATCCAGATTACTTAAGTTAAAAATTCTTTCCTTCTGCTAACTTTGGGGTTTTTTTGTTCTTCTTTCTCTGTTTTAGGTATAAGCTTAGATTGTTTATTTGAGATGTTTCTTGTTTCTTGAGATAGGATTGTATTGCTGTAAGCTTAATACCATGTGCTAACACATATATATGGAATCAAAAAAAAAAAGGTTCTGAAGAACCTAATGGCAGGACAGGAATAAAGACGCAGATGTAGAGAATGGACTTGAGGACACAGGGAGAGGGAAGGGTAAGCTGGGACGAAGTGAGAGATGGCATAGACTTATATACACTACCAAATGTAAACCAGATATCTAGTGGGAAGCAGCCTCATGGCACAGGGAGATCACCTCAGTGCTTTGTGACCACCTAGAGGGGTGGGATATGGAGGGTGGGAGGGAGACACAAGAGGGAGGGGATATGGGGATATATGTATATGTATAGCTGATTCACTTTGTTATAAAGCAGAAACTAACACACCACTGTAAAGCAATTATACTCCAATAAAGATGTTAAAAAAAATAATTCTATGATGTAAGGAAATACAAACTTTGGCTTGGCTTTCTCACTTTAGCTGATTGTTAACATTTGAGTTTTTCTTTTTCATATATAAGGGAAAACGTGGCATGATTTAATTCAGTCTTATACGTTCTCTTATTAATCACATTAATAATATATGTAAGACTTCTAAACTTTTTAATCCCTAAGGAATTAGAGAATATTTAGAGAAATTATATTCTTTAACTACATTTAGGGAAATTAAAAAGTTTATACTATATTATAAAGTATGTATTCATAAAACATTCTATCTTTTTAAAGGACCTTGATGCACAAAATTTAACCTCCCTACCCTTTCCCATTAACTGCCCGTAAGTATTATCCATTATTTAAAATTAAGTTTTCTTTTATATTCTTACTACCATGACTTGTATGTGTTACACTGTGTGGGACATTTATTAAACCCAGAGCACTTAATATTCTATATTGGTCATTCTGGGCATTTATGTTCACAGATTGCATATCTGAGCTAATAATTTTCCCATGTCAAAGAAAGCTAATTGGGGCTTCCCTGGTGCCGCAGTGGTTGAGAGTCCGCCTGCCGATGAAGGGGATGAGGGTTCGAGCCCCGGTCTGGGAAGACTGCACATGCCGCGGAGCCGCTAGGCCTGTGAGCCGTGTCCACTGAGCCTGCGCGTCCAGAGCCTGTGCTCCACAACGGGAGAGGCCACAACAGTGAGAGGCCCTCATAGAGCAAAAAAAAAAAAAAAAAAAAAATGGATGTCTCAGTTATTGTATCAATAATTCATCATTATAAAATCAAATAAAACATCACTTGCTAGAAAGGACTTTTCAAGTTTTGAATTAGTCATACTTTATTAAGAATGTACAGTCTATCTTTTTAATCATTCAAAAAATACCACCAAGCCAGTCTGGGAGTTTTCTATCTCTAAGGATCCAGAATTGCACCTATGTAAAACTCTTTTTCTTTCTTTCCTTCTTTCTTTCTTTTTTTTTTACAAAGGATTTCCTAATGCTTAATAAAGAATTTTCGGGGCTTCCCTGGTGGCGCGGTGGTTGTGCGTCCGCCTGCCGATGCAGGGGAACCGGGTTCGCGCCCCGGTCTGGGAGGATCCCACATGCCGCGGAGCGGCTGGGCCCGTGGGCCATGGCCGCTGGGCCTGCGCGTCCGGAGCCTGTGCTCCGCAACGGGAGAGGCCACAACAGAGGCAGGCCCGCATACCACAAAAAAAAAAAAAAAAAAAAAAAGAATTTTCAAATGTTTCTGAACTTCAAGAATGTGGCATTTTATAGAGAATCTCTTAAGAATGAGATATCTGAAGCCGTTGCTGGAAGGATCAATCTCATTAATTGTAACTATGCTGTCTGCCTGCACCTGATAGCTGGTTACTGTGCAGACAATTACTAGAAATGATGATCCAAGCTTCTAACAGTTCTGTAAGTAATACAGAACATATTGCTCCACTGTAGAGATGTTTAATAGTGATGTCATCTTTGCATTTGAGAAAGTAAATGATGTGTAGAAAGGTCTGTTTGGAAAAATAGCTACAAGTTTTCATTATCTGCCAGGGGAAAAATGCTGTAGTAAAATAATTCTTTGATTTTATTGCAGTGGTATGTGTTGAGGTGTTCTCTATTTTATCCAACTAATTTAGAGACTAAGGAAACATTGAACTGGTCTCAGATTATCATATTCAGTCAACCAAAGTTTACTATACTGTATGACATTGAAGGGTAGAAGAATATACATCCCCAAATATGCCACTTTGGCATAAGAATTATTTTGAGCTAAAGGCATTAAAAACAGCAGATGCAAGTGGACATTCTAATCTCTCCTTTTCTTCCTGAAAGCAGGAGATAAAAACTCCCATGAGAAAGATGTGCTCCGTGTACCAGGAGAAAAGAAATATTCTTCAAGGGGGAATCAAAGCTGAGAGAATAAGAATTCTGTACAAAGAGACTTTGTTATCTTTCTTTAAACTCTCCATGTATTTCAGTTACTTTTCTGCAATTGCCTCTCTTTGTTCAACTTAGTAAAAACGTATTGAGGTTTTGCCATTTCTTTGGGTCTTTCTTCATTTCCTTATGAGGGCTCCTGTGCCACATAAAACTTAGATAAATTTGCATGCTGAAACTGAATTGTATGGAAGAACTAAGAGGAGGGACATGCTAGGAGAGCAAAACGGTTGAGGTATTCTTTATCTTAACCAGTGTAATAAATCCAGTGGATTTCTAAAAGCACAGAAATGTGCTTTCATAGAAATGTGTTCTGAAGTTCAAGAAAGTTTTGGCTATTTATACTAGGTCTGCTGTGTTGATTTCAGATAACATACTCATATTTAACACATCATTACTTCCTTTTTTCATGTTTTCAGAGAAACCATAACAGATTTAAATGTTTATTTAAATAATGTATCAACCTCAAACTATTATTTTGTTTTCTTGAGCTTTATCTTGTCTCCTGCTGTAGTCCATCCTGTCCAAATAAGATTAATTGAAAATCTGGTTTCATAAGCTTCCAGTGGGCTGCCTGGCAAGGGAGATCCCTTGTTTATACCTTAAATTCCTAGCTCCATTTACAAAGTTTAGAAGAGTATATGTGAAAGTTGGAATGATGCAGTAACCAACTCTGAGGCATGCTTCATAATCATGTTCCTAGAACCATCTCTTTAGTCCAACAGAGCTGGGATTCCAAAAGTAAATTGAGTGTCTCTAGTATATACAATATTAGGTGTCCTGAAAGAAGTTCTGAGTCACGGATCACAGAAGGTAGGAAGGGCAGACAAGAGGAGATGTTGGTGCTTTGTGGCAAATGAACAACATATGACATTGCCTCAGATTCTGAACATAAATTAGTAATGGTAGAATTATATATACTTGCCATTTTATGTCTTTGTTTTAAAAATCAAAACTGTTCCTCAAAGTCTTATACAATTTTTATAGTATAATACACTCTAGTACATAAATGTTATAAAAAGGAGGTCATTTGCAATTATCTAGTGTTTATTTCATTAGTGTTATCCAGTTTTTTTTCTTGCTAACACATTCCACATTCCTTTATCATTGCCAATATTTGGTTTTCTGGCAAAGTCCTGTTGATGATTGCTGAAATATTACTCAATAGGAAAAGTATGCTAAGAAAAGCTAAAATTTGAATAAAAATAGTATACCTAGTAGGTATTAAATTTTAAAAATATTATTATTGGATTCCTTGTGACAAGTTAAATGTTGAACAATGATACATGAAAAAGCTATTTTATAAAATAAAGAGGGTTCTGAAGAGGTTAAAGTGTACTCCTACAAAAGAGAGGCAACTCTTAGTTTAGTAGTTCATAATGATTAAAAAATCCAGAATATGTGAAAGCCAGAGACATAGCCTTAATGAAAGTAAGTATCAGGAAGTAAATTATAAATTGCTCACATCTGAATTCTCAAATCAAACTCTGCTTCAGGGGAACATGACCTGAGACAAGCATCAAGGATATATTAATTTTATAACTAAGGGAGGTGATGGCATTATTTGTACTTTGATAGCTCTATTATGTTCACATTTTAGTTCCAATCTGTTAGTCTCCAAGCTTCACTTCAAGATGGACTGGGGCTTTTACCAGTTACCTAAAATAAGCGCTGTTAATGGGTTTGCCATTGGGTTTCCTAAAATCCTTGTGTTTTTATTAAAGATGATTAAGAACTTTATTATCCATAAATGTAAATATTTAACATGTAAATAAATTAAATATTCTTGAATGTGTCCCTCATGCATGACTGGGCTTGAAACTACATTATAATCTAATCATTTCTTTTGTATCTATTGCAAGGTTTTCTTTATTGTTAATCACCACAAAGTAGATAGCCTTGTTGTCTAGCTTTTTCTCCCACTCCCCTCCGAAAATAGATGACATAGAGTATAAAGAGAATTTTGCTTTTAACATACAAGACACAGTCTACATCTGACTGTGATGCAGACTACATAGAGAGAATTTATAAAGAATTTCTTTATATTTCTTTAAATTTTCTGTATTTTGAAAATTTTATTTCATAATGTTTCTGTTTTAGATTTAAGGAAAAAAAAGATGTTTACAAACACATATGATTATGACTAGCGAAAAATTACTGAAAGTATATCTTTACTTTTCATGGTCACAATTTATTTTTTTCTTTACCACCAAAATGGGTTTATTCGGGAACAGCAAAGAACTTCAATTTGGGACAAGCAGGCTTTGGCAAAAGCCATAAGGAAGTCCAACAAATGAAGAAGAGGAACATTATTTTATAGACAAAAAGGAGGAAATTGGGAGGGGTTGTTTTGAACAAGAGTGCATTGGAGGAAAGCAAGAATTCTGGGTGATGATGGTTTCTCATTGGCTTAGTTGCCAGGGTAGTCGACACAATGGTGTATGAGAGGAGATATTTTCATACATTTAAGGTTTGCCTTGGCTGCAACTTGCATGTGAGTTTGTATTTATTATCTGCATGAAAGATTTGTAAAGCCCTCTGTGATTGCCTTTTATATAAGATATTAACTTCCTCAAAACATTAAAGATCAATAGAACTATTTTGTTATGCTCTAAGAGGAAGAACCCACTTTTCTTTCTGAATTAAGGACCTAAACAATTGAATTAAAGATGATTTCAATTTTGTCCAATCCCCATTTGTCAGTTAGGAATTTTACTCTGCTTTAATGCAAATATCCAATAGAGTTGTACATTTTTTAAAAATTACATATTACTCACCTAGAAAGTTGGATCTAATTTGGTCAAATATTTAGTTAACTAATTCCAGTAAATAAAATTACATTAATTTTATATTGCATTATTAACTCTAAAATAAAATGTCTTGGAAATAGACATTTTTATAGACTAGATAAACCTGTTTTCTCCATTTCAGTTAGTTTTATTCACTGAGATGTGCAAATCAGAAAAGAGGGAATCAAATTTTATTCTTCATTCTTCCTTACCTTGATACATGGAATATGGTATCCATTGCTAAATATTAATTATTCTACCTTCAAAATATATCTTGAATCTATATACCTTTTATTTAACTCTCCTGCTAATACTCTAGTTTAAGGCATTGCAATTGCTCATCTAAACTGTGAAAGCAGCTCCCTAAATAATTAGGTTCTTCTCTTGCTTTCTCTAGTACTACTTTTTCCTACATAGCAGCTAAAGTGTTATTTTGATTAAATATATATTGCGTAATTTTAGTTTCCTGCTTATAAATTTTCAATGGCTACTCATACCACTTAGAATAACTTGGAATCCTTAGTGTAGTAGGTTGAAGTGTGCCCCCCAAAAGATATGTCCAAGCCCTGTACCTGTGAATATGACCTTTTTGGAAATAGTTTTTTTGGTTGTTGGTTTTTTTTTACAGATGCAATTAAGGTAAAAATCTTCAAATGTGACCCTTCTGGATTTAGAGTGGATCCTAAATCCAATGACTTGTGTCATAAGAAGAGATCTGGGGCACGGGAGTCATAGCAGAAGGTGATCCGATGATGCAGGCAGAGATTGGTGGACAACCACAAGTCAAGGAGTGCAAAGGATCTCCAGCAATCATCAAAAGGTAGGAGGGGAGAATGGAGTGAATGCTTCCTTAGCATATTTAGAGGGAGTTTGGCTCTACAGATACCTTGATTTCAGACTTCTGTCTGTCAGAAGTGTCAAAGAATAAACTTCTATTGTTTTAGCCACCAAGTTTGTGGTAATTTGTAACAGCAACCCTAGGAAACTAATACACACTCAGTGGCCTACAAACCTCAGTAAGTTCTGGTCTTTACTATATCAATCCAAACCTCATCTCATGGCATTCTCCTCTTCATTTATTACACGTGGCTGTTTCTGTTCTTACAATATACCATAATCTTTGCACTGGCTCTTCTCCCTGCCAAGAATGCTCTTTCCCCAGATCTTCCGATGTGGACTTTCTCATACTTCAGGTTTCAGCTTACATGTCATCTCCCAAGTGAAAATACTCTTATCAATACCAAAATTTGCTTATTATGTCAGCAACTATAATTGCACCTACTTTATGTCCTTATAGTAGTTTGCATTTTGCAATTTTTATTTATTTTCTGTACATTTCTTAGTCTGTACATTAGTTTGTACAATTCTTGAGAGAAGATAATATGTATTTTCAAACAGTGTTCTATATCCAATGCCTAGCATAGGGCCTAAAATAAAATACTCAATAAATGTGTGCTGAATGAGTGGATGAATGAAAGAATTAAGTTGCTCAGTTATTGTGAAAAGGATTTAATATGTTTTCCTGACAAATGTGCATTGCTTATTTTTGGAAATATTAACTAAAAATAAAAATTCACTTGAAACATTTTATTAAGTTGACCAAAATGACTTTCATTGTTGTCCTCACCTGCAGTTTGTTCCAGTTCCTAGTAAATAACACAAACCTGGGAAAACTTGGGCCCAACACATATATCTCTCAGAATTCAAACCTATTCTGCTGTCAGAATATTTCCAGTGCCTCACAGAATTGTGCTGCAATGTCACATTTCAATAATAGGTGCTTTAGGGCCTCCCTGGTGGCGCAGTGGTTGCGCGTCCGCCTGCCGATGCAGGGGAACCGGGTTCGCGCCCTGGTATGGGAGGATCCCACATGCCGCGGAGCGGCTGGGCCCGTGAGCCATGGCCTCTGAGCCTGCGCGTCCGGAGCCTGTGCTCCGCAACGGGAGAGGCCACAACAGAGGAAGGCCCGCGTACCACAAAAAAAAAAAAAAAAAAAAAAAAAAAAAAAATAATAGGTGCTTCAATCTTGCATGTTGCATAATTCAGTCTAAAACCAACCTTACTGGAAATCTTTAACTTATGAAAAAAATGAGAACCTGGCTTTATCAATACCTAAATATTTATATTTGTCTTAGAAAATAATAATAAACCTCTAAGCAGAATAATGCTTTCTCATGAATGGAAAAAAAAAAAGCATTCCTTGGCAATAGAGAATCTTATGTAGTTGTGCTAAATTAACTTGTTACTCATTTATAGTTAACTTGCCAAGGTCAAAGCAAAGAACCCCTTTGACTGTGTTGATATGTTAGTTACTGTGAGAATAAGAGGTTCAATAAATATGTAGTGAAGCAGTCACAAGAGTAAAACAAATGTCATGCTGAAGGAAAGTGTTAAGTTCAAAAATCTATATTTCTTGACATTTCCTTGGGTATAAAAAACCTCTCATCTGATAGAGTTAAACTTATTTTTAAAAATTGAGCTAAATGAATAAAAGCAATGGGTGTTTAAAGACATGGGGTAAAACAAAACAGGCAAAACTTTCATAACTAAAGGTCATGTAACTCATAATTTACACATTTTTATGTCAAATGCTGAAGGTCCTATAGATTTATTAATATGTTACTCAGATTGACTCTGTACCATTTCTGTAGAATGATGATGATAGAAGCAGATAAATTGTTCTGTCTTTTCTACAGGATCAGCATATTCTCAGAACAATCCCTTTAACTATCACTTCAGACTAAAAAGAGGTAACACAGAACATAGTGTAGCACCAGCTCTCTAACTGAATTTCATTGCCTGTATAATTTTTTATCATATTGCAGGACTCTATGCACCATTATCAAGGAATTTCAAACTCAAATAGCAACGTGCTTCATTATTCTCTGACCTGAGAACTACTGATATTTACTTTCCTTGATGTCTGATGAAATGCATGTTGATATAAAAATTACTTAGCCAGCCTCCAGGATGGCCTAATGATCTTCACTTGCTAATATTCCTTTGTGTTGTCCCTGCCTACACTGTGTCAGCATTGGTGTATATGACTGATAGAATATAGAAGAAGGAATGGTATTAGCTCCTGACATTATGGCTTCTCTCTCTCATTCTCTCCTTTTTATCTCTTTGCCTATTTGCTCTTGGAAGCTTCAGAATGAAGCCAGCTGCCATGTTCTGGGGAGAGGTCCATGTGGTGAGGAACTGAGGCCTCCTGTCAATAGCCAAGAAGGAAGTATGAGCTTGGAAATAGATCCTCCAACATCAGTTGGGCCTTCAGATGACTTCAGATGACTGCAGCCTTGTCCAACATCTGGACTTCAACTTCATGACAGACCTTCAGCTAAAGCCATTCAGCTAAACAACTTCAAATTCCTAACACGGAAATTATGAGATAATAAATGTTTGATGTTTTAAAACAATAAATTTGGGGGTAATTTCGTACACAATAATAGATAACAAATACATATACCATTTACACAGACAATTATATCAGATTATATTTGAAAACAGAATAATTGTGATTTGGGACAAGAAGCAATTAAAAAAAGTTCATGAACTAATTATACAAATACTGTTAAGGATTTAGAAAAAACATGACCTAACCTCAATTAACCTGATCTAATCAATTGACAGTCAATTTGAATTAAATATGCAGAGTTTTATTATGTTAAAGACTTTAAATGTGATCCCATATGGAAAGCTATCAAGGATGCTTTCATTAGGGCTTAGGAGTTATAAATACTCCTAATTATGCATCATAATTTATAATGTCATTTTTGAATCAATATGTATAATTTTTAAAACAATCTACCTATTAAGGGAAAGAGATAAAATATTCCTCAAGACAAATAAATTTATATTCCAGTTATTCTAAAATATTATGTATGAGACCTAATTGTCTCTATTTATAATCGTCTAATAACAATTTGTAAATATTTTGTAAAATATATGTAAATAAAACCGAAAGCTAACAAAACATAAAACTACTACTAATTCATATTTTTATTGTATTATAGGTGCTAATATGCTTTTTAGTTTGGTATAAGTGAAATTATGCTATGACCAGTAAATTAATAATTCTGTTTCTATATAAAAGAAATATGAGTTTGGTGAGATGCTGTCTTTGTTGCTGGGTTATGTAATAATACAGTTGAATAAAATGTAGTATTTGGGGAAATTTTAGTAAATGGCCACAGATTGTACATAATTACTAACTTTAGTAAAGGTTGATAACATAAGGAATCATTGCAATATTTTCTAGTGGAAAAGAATGCATGATGTGTTTCTCCCTATTGCTCATTCCAAAGTATTGTTTAATCAAAACTATGAAGGTTGTGGACACACGGAAAAATAATCAGTTAGTTAAAAAGAAGCTGTAGTCACAGAGCACCGAGCTGATCTCCCTGTGCTATGCAGCTGCTTCCCACTAGCTATCTATTTTACATTCAGAAGTGTATATATGTCAATGCTGGGAGGGAGATGCAAGAGGGAGGGGATATGGGGATATATGTATATGTATAGCTGATTCACTTTGTTATTCAGCAGAAACTTACACAACATTGTAAAGCAATTATACTCCAATAAAGAGGTTAAAAAAATAAAATAAAATAAAATAAATTTAAAAAACAGCTCCAAACATCTCTGGTTAGACAAGGATTCCAACATGCAGCCAGGATTGAGAATCTACCATCTAAGCTAATGGCTTTTCCATTGGTTAAATTTGCACTTTTGTAAAGTAATAATTGTGTTATTGACTGATTTTTGAAATGCTGAGGTAAATAATAATGTAATTGCTATAACTGACTAGTATTGAAAATATAAACAGTGAGCATTATAAACAGATTTCCACTGGGAATACAGATGTCAATAAATATAGTGGCATAAATGAATAAAAGAAGTAATGATTTTGCACAAGCAGCTAAAAAAGTATAGAAACCACGGAATAGCTAGTAACTAAATTTAATGGTGAGTCATTTTATTTGTATTTCTAACTATGTTGTCTGTTATCAAATAGTCCGATTATCAAATAGTGAATAAAACTATAAATATTTTCACATGAATTGCAAAGAAAGCACAGTGGCCCAACTAGTAAACCAATTGTCATTTGGACAAATTATGCAAACCCATCATTTTTTTAAAGATGTTTTTGGTGTGGACCATTTTTAAAGTCTTTATTGAATTTGTTACAATATTGCTTCTGTTTTATGTTTTGTTTTTTTGGCCCTGAGGCATGTGGCATCTTAGCTCCCTGACCAGGGATTAAACCCGCACCCCCTGCATTGGAAGGCAGTCTTAACCACTAGACCACCAGGGAAGTCCTTGCAAACTGATTGTTTAAAAAACCTATTTGGATATAGTTTTCATGAAACTAAGGTGACATCATTCAGTGTGGAACGAATTATATTGAAAACAAGGAATATAATAGTATAACTAAGAAATCTGTGAAAGTAATCACAAAGATAATAACAAATCTTATTGCTGAAGGAAAGCAAATAAACCAAAGAACACTGTTGGATATTGCATAATATTAATGTGAAATATTTAAGAGAATACACTATCATATATTCATACTATTAAATATATTAATTAACAATATAATGAATAAGCTTTTAGCATATGTATGGCCTGCATGTTAGACAGATATTCTAAAGAACTTCTTTTTTGTCACTGAAAATCAGGTTGTGAAAAATATACACACATACATATTTTTTAATTAAAAAGACTATGAACCACAATACATACTTGAAAGGATATATTGAGAGTCAAAATTACGCTTGGAGTAAAATGTCATTGTTATTTAGATTAAAAAATTTGTATCTGAAGGTCAATCCAGACATTATTTTTTCAGACAACACATTGTTGGTATTCAATTGTATGTCTCTTCATTTCAATTCAGTGTTGGAGGAAATAGTGAACAGTGAGAATGAAATTAAATTATATTCATTTTTCAAATGCTCTGAGAAGAGATGGGCATAAACCACAAAATACATATTTCCTCTTTGATTATGTTGTCTGTCTCATTTTCCTTAATATTTGCTCTTGTAATGGAACACACAGAGAGCTTTTGTTTTTAAAATGATCACCTGGTGAAGTAAGCATGTTACCTTGGTATGGCATGCCATCTATCTACTCATTGACCTCATGTGGTTTACATAATCTTTTGAACTTACTAAGTCATAGTTCTTATCTCAGTAATCTTTTTTTATCAGAAAGCCAAGCGACTGTATGCCCTTATCAGAGGTAGATGGACTAAGGTCTACAGGGCACAGAAAACT
Organism: Physeter macrocephalus; assembly: GCF_002837175.3. Classification (NCBI taxonomy): domain Eukaryota; kingdom Metazoa; phylum Chordata; class Mammalia; order Artiodactyla; family Physeteridae; genus Physeter; species Physeter macrocephalus. The sequence goes on along the minus strand of NC_041221.1, from coordinate 86,194,461 downwards.
GATCAGTAAAATATGGATTCCAGTATATTATTTTTTCAATGAGAAATATATTTGCACCATGGACCAAAATGGTTTAATCTGAGCACTCATCACTTTCTCTCTTGGTATGTAACCAATGGGGGAAAAAAGAAAGAAAAATATGAAGAAAATAAGGAAAAGTCACCTACAGACTTATCAATGGGTGAAAACATTGTTAAGATTATTCTGCATAAAATTTAAATATTATAATATCATGTCTTAAATTTTGCATTCCTTATATTTTTACTTAATTTTTTAATGATATTTATAACATCTTTGGATATTTTACTTTATTGCCTCCATTGCAATTTTTGATATAGATGTGTTGTAGTTTATTACTCCTATAAAGTAGCTTATTATGTTATCTCCAATATGCAGATATTACAAACAAGCCTGCGATGAACATCTTTGTCAATTCTCTTTATTTTCTTAGGAAAGGATCCCAGAAATGGAACTATTGTGCATCAAAGTATCAACATTGTAAAGGATCTTGCAGTACATTCCTCTGTCTGTTTCTAGCATGTTTATAATAATATATATTTCCAGCAGTAATATATAAGAATGCCTGCGGTAGGAGGGATATATTGGGGGTATGGGATTAACAGATGTACACTATCATACATAAAATAGATAAACAACAAGGATTTACTGTATAGCACAGGGAATTCAATATCTTATATTCAATACCTTAAACTATAATGGAAAAAAATTAAAAAATATATATATACATATATATGTATTATGAAGTCACTTTACTGTATACCTGAAACTAACACAATATTGTAAATCAACTATACTTCAATTTAAAAAATTTTTTTAAAAAAGAGGCTCTAGAGTGTAAACTAGAATTCATGAAATTTTTCCAGTCTCTAGTATTTTCTCTATCTATACAATGCTGATCCAAAATCACCACTAGAAACTATTTTTCAGTCAGAGTTCTGGTAGGAAAGAAATGACATATTCAGGGTGGGTTATTGAGAATAGTTCAGAGAAGTGCTATGTCTAAAGGTGTGAGAGAAGATATAAAAAGTCAAATGAAAAGTGAGGCAGCCAGGGCTAGGAACTACTGGTTCATAGGCCTGAAGTAGCCAGCCCAGGGAGTAGTTAATTAATCCAGGAAAAAAAAAAAAATGACTGTAAGTGTGGGAAGGCCCTCTCACAGGAGGAACACACCTACCTCCTGTTCACTCAGGAGGGAGAGAGAGTGGCAAAAATACCCCACCTCTTCCTTTGCCATTTTCCCTTGTTACTGCAAGTGTATGCCTTTGGTCAAAAATGCAAGAGCAAACTAGAGGTAAAGGGGCTCACTGATGCAGTTCATGAAAATCATATCTCCCAGGGCACATAGAAGTGCAAGTAATGGAGACTGGATCTGGAGAGGATAGCTAGAAATAAGGAGCACATCTGCAATCACCAGTGAAAAATTGTGATATTCAATAAGATTTCTATGACAGGAAATGATTCTATACTTTTGAGAATGTTAACAATGAACAGCAATGTTTCAAGTAAGAGACGCTTTGTATAATAGTTATATTTTTTCCAGTTAATGGTAAATCTAACACACTCTGCATTCCATATTAATCATAATCTCTCCCATGTCCCTTTTTTTAGAGTTTTCTACTATATACATTACGTGCAATTAAACACAACCTTTTACTAAATTTGTTATTATTCTTTCCTTTGTTTCTAGTTTCAGTGGACACCTTGTCATTAAGCAAAAAGACAGGTGGTTAATGATCTAATTCTAACATTCCCATTCTAATTACTCAGTACTCTGGTCATGTCATCTATTAATTCTGTTGCCCTGCTCCCTATGCAATTAATAAAATTATACTGAATAAATATGCCAGATATTATAAGTTGTGATGTTGTATATCCACGTTATTATCAAAGTATTTGAAACATTCCTAAAATTGAAAAAATACAGATTTTTAAAAAAACTCAATTCTATTTAGTTGTCAACAGTTCAAATATTTTAATTTCATTTTTTAATTTTTGCTATGTACAAGAATAATGATATTGACATAAAAGTTTGTTTTACTTTATATTACCACACTATTGATTACCGTAGTTTCTTTTTCTCCTATTAAGATATCAGTTACTTATAGGCAAGACCTGTTTCTTTGTTTGTTTATTTGTTTTGGATGTGCATAACCTAAAATAGTGCCTGCCATATAGTAAGCTCTAATAAATATTTTTATGAGTGAACAGATTACACTTCATGGTATTTCTCCTCTTTAAGTGTTGAAATGTCTTAATTCTAGCTATCATGTTGTAACAAAGACATAATCTTTAATTAGCTACAATGACATTCAGGGGCAAGATAGAGACTGAAACATAGATAACCATAGACATACTTACTGTTTACTAACTTTCTATTAAAGGATTAAAACACATATACACACTACTTTATATAAAGTAGGTAACTAATAAGGACCTACTGTATAGCACAGGGAACTCTACTCAATACTCTGTAATGACCTGTAATATGGGAATGATCTGTAATATGGGAAAAGAATCTAAAAAAGAGTGGACATATGTATAAGTGTAACTGATTCACTTTGCTGTCAGCAGAAACTAACACAACATTGTAAATCAACTATACTCCAATAAACAATATAAAAAATTTAAAAATGAATAGAAAAAATAAAAATAAAAAAGATTAAAACAAGTTAAACCTACTTTTCTGTACAATATTTGTCAAATATATTAATGGCTATCTAATACCATTTCATTAAACTGTGCTATTTCACTGTGCTAACCACCTATGCATTCTTATATAGCTTTTCTCATGGAAATTAAAAAGAAGTTTAAGAAATATCTGAAGGAGATGGATATTCCTGGAGTCAATTGTTTATGGAAGAATTTCTCAGGTACAAAACTGAAAATAAAATTTCAACTTTTGGCTTTCGAGAGGAAAGTAAACTACTCATGGGATTATGATTTCTCAGGAACAGACTTTAGAGGATTTATTTTAAAATGTGAATGTTCAGGTAGTAAAGATTAAGATGGAAACTTCTACATTTCTGCAACGGAGCAAGTCAGAGAACACAGGCACCTGATCCTGAGAGAGTTGTCTAATCTATGCTGCTCTCTCTGTCTTGTGGTAGCCAAAATGAAATCAAAGTCTTGTTTAAATATTCATCCTTACCTCAGCTATAAGAGGAGAGGAACCTCTGGGCAAAAATGTTAATTTATTTCTTAGAAGACAACATAACTGTAACAGTTAAAAAGCAAGAAATCACCCAGGAAATAGGAAATTTAGGGAAAATAATAATGCTTTCGATCTCATTCTCCTTACATTGCTGATCTGGGAATATTGCATCAAGGAAGGCACATTAACAAAATTAATCAATTAGTTTGAAGTTTTTCCAATATCTCACAGAAGTCAAACCTAAAAGGAAAGGACCTGAGAAATATCTTCAGGGAAGAACCCACACTGCAGAAATCAATAAACATGGTTATTTAAAAATCTCTCTAGATTACCTGCTTAACTAAAAAATCTTAACTGACACCTCACTTAAGAAGATATACAGATGACAAAATAAGCATATGAATGTTCTACACATATGTCATCAGGAAAATGCAAATTAAAACAACAATGATACCACTACACCCCTATTAGAATGGCCCAAATCTAGAATACTGACAACACTAAATGCTGGTGAGCATTTGATGAAATTGTGAAACAGGAACTCTCACATGTTGTTCCTGGGAACGCAGAATGGTACAGCAACTCTAAAAGACTATTTGGCTGTTTTTTACAAAATAAACATACTTTTACCATATTATCCAGAAGTTATGCTTCTTGATATTTACCCAAAGGAGTAGAAAACTATATCCACATAAAAATTTGCACACAGATGTTTATAGCAGCTTGATTCATAATTTCTCAAACTTGGAAGTAACCAAGATGTCTAAGGTAGGTGAATGGATAAATAATCTGTGGTATATCCAATCAACAAAATATTATTCAGCAATGAAAAAAAATGAGCTCTCAAACTATGAAAAACACAAAGCAACCTTAAATGTATATTACTAAGTGAAGGAAGCCAATCTGAAAGGCTACATATAGTATGATTCCAACCAAATAACATTGTGAATAAGGTAAAAGTATGGAGACAGTAAAATGATCAGTGGTTGTCAGAGGCTGGAGAGAGGGGAGGAGGATGAATAAGTGGAGCATAAAAGATCTTTAGGACAGTGAAAACAATTTGTATGGTACCATAGTGATGGATGGTACCATAGTGATGGATATACGTCATTATACGTTTGTCCAAAACCATAATTTATATAGGGATTCACCATGAGTGAATCCCTATATAAATTATGGATTTTGAATGGCTATGGTGTGTCAAGGTAGGTTCATTAATTATAACAAATGTATCACTCTGGTGGGGGGTGTTAATAATGAGGGAGTCTACATATGTGTGTGGGAGGAAGTATATGAGAAATCTCAGTACCTTCTCAATTTTGCTGTGAACCTAAAACTGCTCTCAAAAAGTAAATCCTTAAAAAAATGATACTGATTTTCATTTTCTGTCCATCAAATTTATGGTTAATTCAATTCTACAATATTGAGTATATCTCTAGTACCTGAGTCATGTTCTAAATATATGTAATGCGGATTCTAACTAGTGAATAGATTTGAATTCTTTGGTATTTCTTTGAATCATATGTTGCCCTACTGCACATAGTACATATTCAATAAATATTTCTAATCTGTTAAAATCAATTAAATGATATAAATTTCATAGAATTTTTAGGAATAGAAAAGAGTTTTAACTGTTTTAAATGTGGCCATTCCTAACTCATTCATGTTAGGATGACTCTTAGAGAATGATATTTTATCACATATCTGATGTTAGATTTGAATAACTGAAGATATTCTAAAGTTGGCAGTTCTTACATTTAATGGATGAATAAATAAATAACTGAATGCTATGCTCTATGTTTGCTATAAACAATTATTTTGTTGTTGGTTTTTGTTTTGTTTTGTTTTGTTTTTGCTATATACAACTCTATTATACAATAGTGGTATTTAGAATTTCTGGGAAAAAAACTTTTTGGAAGATATAAAGGTTCCAATTGGACTGTAAAGAATGAATTTGGTTATAAAGTGTAGAGGAAGGAGAAGGACATACATTCTAGGTTGGATATGAAGAATAAGCAAACCTTCAAGAGAGTAAGGAGATCTGAATGAGTGGATTGAAATTTAAACATTAAAATATGGAAAATAATGACAGACCTGTTGTGACATAAGAAATATGAGGTTTCAGAGGTTTCTGGGTTGGTGAACACAAGAAGGTATTGGGAGGATGACCTGCCCAGTGAGGATATGGAAGCTCTAACCCCCTACCCCCGTACATTGCCCTATATATCTCTTCCATCTGGCTGTTCCTGGGTTGTATCCTTTTATAATAAACTGGTAACCTAATAAATAAGCAGTTTTCCTGAGTTCTGTGAACCACTGTAACAAATGATCAAACCCGAGGAGTGGGTCACGGGAACCCTCCGCATTTATAGCTGATCAGTTAGGAGCACAAGCGACAACCTGGACTTCCAGTTGGTATCTGAAATGCAGTGGGGGTAGTCTTATCAACTGAACCCTTAACCTGTGGGATCTGATACTAACTCCAGGTAGTCTCACAATTAAATTAAATAGTAGGACATCCAGTTGGTGTCCACAGAGAATCAGAGGATTGCTTGGTGTGGGAAAACTACCCACTCACTTACAGTACAAAAGTATTCTGTGAGTAGTAATTGAAAGGAAAAAAAACTGAGTTTTTTTTTTTTTTTCCTTTCACCTGTAGGTTGAAACTTATATTATAAATTTGTTTGCAAAGCCAAGTAGAAAAGTTTCGGTTTGTTGCAGTAGGGGTTATCATTTTAAGTTATAGGGTAGTCATTTATAATTTATGTCAATTCTGCTGTAAAAATAACTTTCAAATATATGTATACTTTCAAACTCTTAATCAAATCCACTATCACCCTCCACCTAGATTTCTGCAGTATTCTAAATTTTATGTCATCTTTCTAGCCTGCCTCTACTGCATTCTTTGCACTTTGATTCTCAACTTTTCATTGTCTTCCCATCACACTTATAATATAGAGCACCTCTAACTTGGCCTCCCAGACTTTACATGATCAAGTATCTGTCCACCACTTCAGACAGCTCAGAACATCACCTTACTCTATGATCCAGGAGTCTAACCATTCTTGAGTTCCTCACATGCACCAACCATTTCCCCTACAAATTCCTACACATAACAATGATCTACTCTTCACTTCACAGGCTAAATTTTCCTTCGCATTCTTCAAGTTTCAGTATAAGTGTTGGTTTCTCAAAAAAAACATTTTATACTTCCGCAATACAAAACAGGCCCTTTTTTTTCATAGCACTCTGTTCATTTTCTTCATAGCAGTTACCAGAGTTAGTAATTATATATTTATTTGTGTAATTATTTGTTTACTGTGTCTCCCCAGCAGAATTAAAACATCAGTGAGGCCAAGACAATGTTTGCTCTATGCAGCACAGAGCACAGAGGCTGATAATCAACTGATGAGTAAAACTATAATTGATGTGCTAAAATGATGTTTTATGAAGATTAGTCTGACAGAATTGTGCAGGATGCATTAGAAGGGAAGAATCTCCAGGTGAGAAATTCATTGAAAGACTATTGTGAAGGGCCTAGTGTGTCATTAGGGAAGAGCGTAATGTAATGATAGTGAGATTAGAAAGACAAAGAAAAATTTAGTAATATTTATAAGGGAAAAAGTAAGAAGATTTTTTTACATTCGATATTGGGGTATAAGAAAGCATTATCAGTATTTCCACATGTTGTAATACTATTTAGGTATTTCTAGGTATATTATTGATTATGATCTGTAAGCTTTTTTCTATTTTAAATTCTCATCTTTTATTTGTACATTTACTTTTTTTTTTTTCTTTTTTTTTTTTTTTTTTTGCGGTACACGGGGCTCTCACTGTTGTGGCCTCTCCCGTTGCGGGGCACCGGCTCCAAATGCGCAG
>NC_041221.1:86166106-86187281 GCF_002837175.3 Physeter macrocephalus | reverse complement strand
ACCCGTGTCCCCTGCATCGGCAGGCGGACTCTCAACCACTGCGCCACCAGGGAAGCCCCCCTGTACATTTACTTTTTATTCTCTATTTTGCATTTGTTTTTCTCTGTGTAGCTTAATCAAAATCAGTGGCTTGGAAAATTACACTGATATGAATAATCCTACAAGACCTCAAAATATAAGCATTTGCAATAAAAGTATGAGAAATACTCATTATGAACTATATACTATTAAGGAAATGTTAATACATTGTACTACATATCTAGGTTGAGCATACATTTAAGTTTGTATCCAGGTTTAGGCCTGATTTCCTGGGGTTATTTTAATAGCATGTATGCTTCACTCTTCATATCAAAAGTGAGACTTTCCAGATATGAGGAAGAGAGAGTGAGAGAGAGAGAGAGAATGAGAATGGGTGCATGTGCATAAAATTGCTAAATTTTCCTAATTACCCTAAGTATATTTTCACAAATAAACTGAATAGTCCATGGATTGTATACAGTAGAATAAATCTAAAGTTATTTCCCCCCTCAAGAAAAAACATGGTTAAATTAAAGCCCTTATGTTAAATATAAAATCACAGCGGAATGAAGATACATATTACACATTTATATTTACATAATTATACAATATTTGCAAAGATATGAATGATGTATCACTATGAATACTTAATATAATAATATCGGTGACATTTATTTTGTCACCCTTTTGTGATGGAAACGTAGGTTCTTCATATTTAAAGTTTTAAGAATCTTACAAAGCAATAAAACTAAATTCTAACAAAGTACACAGTATATTTAAACATGATGGGTTTCCTCATGAATAGGTCAACAGGAAAATCTACAGTCAACCCACTGATGACGGTATTAAGTTACTGTCAGTGTAAGAAACTAAAATTTGCTTCATGTTGAGTTACCAGCTGATATAATAATGTGTTTTTAAGTATTTTAAAACACACTGGAATAAAATATGCCTGATAAACTATTCAAAATACACCATTATTTTGATTACATTTCCTCAGAATCATAATGTACATGGCTTTGTTGAAGTCACCATAAATGTTTTATATCAAAGAAATATATACATCAATATATATAGCTTTGCCTGCTACAATTACATTCAGCTTCTTTCTATATAATAAAGCATGTCAATCTTTCTTCCAATCCAGAGCTTCTCTCCTTCTAGTAAGCAGGCGCGATCCATGTTTCCACAGTGGGATAAGATGCCCTCTACTTCTCCTTTTCTAATCACCATGTTGCTTCTGTTTCTTCCAGGGTCAAGGAGAAGTAATGTTTAGAGGTAAAAGGGCAAAAGCCATTACACTTAAGCAGGAGTGTTTTGTGATCCTCCTTTGACCACTGAAGGCTGTTCAATGCTGTCTGCCATGGCATGAGTCCAACCACTGTTTTTCTCTCTCGGGCATTTCTGTAGAATCTTGGGACACTTGCCTGCCCCTTCCCCACTCCATCCACTCCTTAAGCCTCTGAATCATACTTGGGCACTATACTCTCTGGCCACATTTCCATGACACATCCTCAGCTCCTTCCCTATAGTATCATACTTCAGGGCTTTCTTCACCCTGAGAAGCAGGCATTTTGTGAAGAATCTTCTCAAGATGAGACTAGCCCAGTTACCCTCTTTTGTATACATTTGACCATGAAAAATCTTCACGCTTGCCAGATCATTGGTGAAGTACAGCTCACTCAAACTGCAGCCCTCCTTCTTCATCGTATTCTTTAGGGCAGCTTCAACACTAAAGATCCCATGTGTGCTCTGCTCTGATAGTAGACAACAAGTTTCTGTAGTTTATAGGAATCCATCTAGGAATAAGATGCATCTTTTCTGAAAAGTCCCTCCTATTACTCAGAGGGGGCCTTTACTGGTCCCTTTACTTGGTTTGAGGAGGAAAGTACAGTCTGTCTTTCCTCACATAGAGGAGCAAAGAAATAAAGATCTGTACTCTGTATAAAAAACAGGAGGGCTTCCCTGGTGGCGCAGTGGTTGAGAGTCCGCCTGCCGATGCAGGGGACACGGGTTCGTGCCCCGGTCCGGGAAGATCCCACATGCCGCGGAGCGGCTGGGTCCGTGAGCCATGGCCGCTGAGCCTGCGCATTCGGAGCCTGTGCTCCTCAACGGGAGAGGCCACAACAGTCAGAGGCCCGCGTACTGAAAAAAAAAAAAAAAGAAAAAAGCAGGAAATTCCTTTTTAAGACTAAATCTCTTTTAAAGCAAATCCCTTTCTATCATCCAACAGCCTACTTTCAATTTCTCTTCGTTTCTTATACAGATAAATTGCAACTTGGTAATGGGCTTAGGGTTCCAAAACTGGTTCAGGCCACATCTTATCACACCCTAGGAAAAGGATCTAGCACTACTATATTTTCATACTTAACTATCACTAATTGTCCTCATAGAAATGACTTCAGACAAAACACTGAAACACTCAAATAAAATTACTCCATTTACCTATCTTTACATATATTCTTTATTGATGAGCAATTTTTGACCTAAATATTTAAAATTAATGTTTTCTACATTAGTAGAATAAAGTATAACTCTTGTTAACCCTGAAGAAACTATATTTTTGAATATATATCGCCACGCTGAATGTTGAATGCTTGTAGGGATAAACATAAACATTTTATTTTTTTTCTAGATTTCTCAGTTCTGACAGCTATATTTTGAATAACTATTTTATTATATTTAATGATGCCTTGATAAGTTAGTTTTTCTATCTGAAGTTACCTACAATCTCCAAAGGAGTAATACATGGAAAAAGAATGTTTTAAAATGTATTCTGAGCTATATTAATTTACAGGAAAACACACAGTCATTATGAAATATCTGTAACTCGATAATTTATGTCTATTCTTTGGATGTGATTTATAGCAACTGACATAACATAGTTGGGGCAGTTAAATTTTGTGTCAACTTGAATAGGTTGGGCTTCCCTGGTGGCGCAGTGGTTGCGTGTCCGCCTGCCGATGCAGGGGAACCGGGTTCGCGCCCCGGTCTGGGAGGATCCCACATGCCGCGGAGCGGCTGGGCCCGTGAGCCATGGCCGCTGAGCCTGCGCGTCCGGAGCCTGTGCTCCGCAACGGGAGAGGCCACAACAGAGGGAGGCCCGCATACCACAAAAAAAAAAAAAAAAAAAAAAAACTTGAATAGGCTATGGTACCCAACTGTTTAGTCAAATACTAATCTAGATGTTGCTATAAAGATATTTTGTAGATGTGTTTTAACAATCACATGACTTTAAGTAAAGAAGACTACCCTCAGTAATTTGGGTTGGCTTCATCTAATCAGTTGAAGGCCTTAAGAGCAAAAGCTGAGGTTTCCCAGATTAGAAGGAATTCAGCTTTAAGGTTGTAACAGAAAAACCCGCCCTGAGTTTCTAGCCTACCAGCCTCTGCCCCATAGATTTTGGACCTGCCAGCCCCTACAACTGCATGAGCCTATCCCTTAAAAGAATCGCTCTGTGCATCTATATCTGTATTCTATCTATATCTTAATTTTTCTGTTTCTCTGGACAACCCTGACTAATACATTAGTTAAATCCATTATAAAAGGCTATTTTTCCTTTTATTTATTCCTTTTTAAATTCTGCAGTGATATAGGTCAGATGTAAACAAGATATATTTTACTAATAACATAATCATTATTGCTTGTTTTGTTACTGTGGCTCAGTGTAACAGTTATTTTTTCTTTTAATAATTTTTTTTCTTTTTCTTTTTATGATTTTATGATTCATGTTAAATTCTAGACAAATGCACGAACTAGAAACCCTCTTTTGTATAACATTTATAAAGAGATTATTTTATCTGCCAACTGAAATATAATTAGACACTGGTGAAAAAGAAAGCTTTATGGACATTTTGAAAAGTGAATTTGTGAAATTAATGTGATTACTGAGATTCAGAAGTTGAATACATGATATGGATAATTTTATATATAGTTCACAATGAAGTCCTAAAATGACTCATTTTGCCTAAACAAAATTTGAAATTAATAAAATAAAAGGAAAGACCTTGTAATTGTGACTGTTCCACTGTGAAGTACCCAGTTAAAAGAACTACTCCTGTAGTATACTACTTCTTGTATAAAGGCAATGTTTTACATGCTGGAAGAGAACAACTGACAGTGGGGTCAACTCTATTAAACACATAACTACCACCCACATGAATTGCTGGTGGGAGAATATTTGGCTTATAATATCCAGTTAACTGTTTATTATATCCCAATAATGTACATACAGGCATACATACATACATACACACACACACACACACACACACGTGTTTGTGGACATTATCCATTCAGAAAAATTTCATGTAAGAAATTTTCTTTCTTGAAAATACAGAGTCATACAGAGTGAAGTAAGTCAGAAAGAGAAAAACAAATATCGTATATTAACGCATATATGTGGAGCCTAGAAAAATGGTACAGATGAACCGGTTTGCAGGGCAGAAATAGAGACACAAATGTAGAGAACAAACGTATGGACACCAAGAGGGGAAAGTGGTGGTGTGATGGATTGGGAGATTGGGATTAACATATATACACTAATACGTGTAAAATAGGTAACTAATAAGAACTTGCTGTATAAAAAAATAAATAAAATAAAATAAAATTCAAAAAATAAATTTTTCTTGAGTTCCTTAGGCTATAAGAGGATTTAAATAAATAAATATTAAATGTACTTCACAAAGATTACTTTTTAATGTTGTGAATGTTAGTAGTCCAAACACATAATAGGATTAATACATAATTTAATATCCATTATTTTGATTTGTATTATCTTTCAGTTTTACAATCACTTGTTGACTCAAAAGAGAGATGATTAATATTTCCCCTAATGCTATTTAGCTAGTGCAATCTCTTGATATTTTTAAAGGCTTGATATTTTTATTTCCCTATTTGTTTGATTGTGTGAACACATTTAATAACTGCATTTATATAACAGCCTTCAAAACATCATTCATTATTACAAATTTAATTTTTGTAAAGATAAATACACAATTTACAATTTCAGTTATTAGAAGGTTAACATTTTTAGTACTTAGATTTATACTTTCCAATTACACCTGGAATGTTTACATGTATTTGTTGTGAACTTTCACATAACAATAAATGAAATGACATGCCTAGTGCTATATTTTTCATATATTTAGACTGACTTGATATGATGGTGGTAAATTACTGATTACAAATTGTTTGATCATGTACAATTTGAGGGATGCCAGATATGACACTAAATGAGCCTTCCAAAGGCTGAGACCAAAATGAAGGCCAAATAGCAGTTTTGGGCTGATTAAAAAAGTCAAAGCCAAACACAGACGTTTCCCTAACTGTAAGTATAACATGGGAGCCCAGGGGTATTTGATGAATCAGTATTAAGTCTTGGAGAACAGACTATTTACTTATCCCTTTACCACTGTGTGCTATCATGTCTATTTTTTCAGAGAATATAGTGTTTATACAATATAAAACCTTTATACATAGGATTTAGTCTTTTTTATACCACTAAATTTGTTCAATTCTTGTCAATAGACTTATTACTCCAGTTTGTCCTTTGATTTCTTGATAGTCTCAGCTTGAGTTCTAGTAGACTCTCCAGGAAATGTTCATCGGTTCTGAGACCTTCCATGTTCATAACAGATTATCTTTGACCTTTACACCAGTTTTGGATGGCTACAAAATCCTTGGCTCACATTTCCTTTACTTGTGCATCTTAAATAGGTTGTTCTAATGTCTAAATGTTGCTGGTTGCTCTTAAAAAGTGAGTTGAACTGTTTTTCTGGATGGCCAAATAGATATAGATATAGATAGTTATTGTTATTTTCAAGGCACACTATAGACTTTTATTCAGCATTGATTTATTTTAGAACTGGAACATACAATATGGAAAGCTATAAAAGTTTTGATTTTGAAAATAGTGATTTACACAAAATAAAATCTCAAATATGCATGCAATGTCTAGTGAGAAAAATTATAACTTATAAATTATGAATTTCCAGGTCTCTCTGAAATTAGTAATTGCCAGTCCTGGCAATTCTAGCAGTACTCTTGGTCCTCTCTTCCTATATTCAACCAGTCTGTAAGTTTGTCTCCAAATCCCAGAAAGTGACACTTGCCAGTATTTAGAATGCCAATAACAGCTACCACTTATTGAGAACCTACTATGTCCCAACATTTTCTCTTAACCACATAAAAGTGATATTATGTCCGTATTTTTATATAAGTATATAAAGCTTCAAAATTTGCATAAATTGCCATATTGTGGATTACTAGTAATTGAGAGATGCAGGAAATGATGTCAGTTCTGAGTCAATAGTGTTAAACATTGATTTATAATTACTTCCTTTACTAGGGAAAATGGAAGACAAAGGAGACTTTGAAGATAAGTTCACATGGGATGACAAAACAAATGAGAGACTGATAACAGTAGATATTCATAAAATAGCAGAAGACTCAGCAGGTCATACTCTGGATTATAGAGTAATAATCATAAATGCAACACTGCTACATGTGCGGTTTTCCTAAGCTGTGTCCCCAGGCATGTTATAATATAATATTAGTATGAACTTTATACATGTTGAGGGAACACAGTGTCTACTTTTATAATACAAGGACCATCCTGAGTAAGACCAGGGGCCTCTGGGACTTCTGAAAGAAAGTATAATATTGGTTATAGAAGTACTTGCCTAACTCCAAAGAAAGGTGCACAGTCTGTGTAAGCCTTGTTAGTAAGCTCCTTTATTATTACTGATTAAAGGAGTAAATAAAGACTGGCCAGATAAACTTTAGAAGAAATTCTATCTAATTGTATTCTGGAGAAGCCAGGGGGTGCACAACTAACTTCAGAGGAGATCTCCAAACTAACAAAGAGCCTGTTCTCTTTGTACCATACCATACTGAGACCATGTTGTCTTCTGGCCACACTATTTACTGTGTTTTCCTTCTCTTGCCCATAAAATGCTGTTCCTCTGCTTCCCAACCTATGCTTTTATTCTTCTTAGCTATTATTAATCCTGAATATTTCATTGGTAACCTAGGATTTAATTTTCCCTCTATAACATATATATGAAAAACCAACACTTAAAATAACATCTATATATCTAAAACTAACTTTCTTTATTTATACCATTTTGAATTGCCATACAGATGATCAAGAGTCAAATCAATCTCATGGCAGCTAAATTTGAATTCATAATTGATCTCAGCACAATATTCATCCTTCATTTTCTAACTCAGTTAATGACCTCATTACCTCAGACACCCAAGTCTGGAACTGAGTTTCTCCCTTTACTTTATCCGCCACAACTAATTGGTCATTGCACCCTATTACACTTACCAGATATCTTTCATGTCCATTTGAGTCTCTGCATGTCTAGTGACAGTGCATTCATTCACATCCTCATAATCTCTTGCTCGAAAGCAATAATCTTCCTATTGTCATCTGCGGTATAGCCCTCCCCTCAAACATTCTCCACGTTGCTGAAAATATTGTCCTGTTGCTTTCTTGCTTAAAAATTCTTCAGTGGTCCCCATTTTCCAGAAAATAATGTTTAAAGTATTTACTATGAATATGCAATTCATGGTCTTATCCCAGTATCTCTCACTAATCTTGTTTTCATCATTTTTCAACATAACTGCTATGCTCAAGGTACAAGTGTAACAGGATAACTTTTCCACATCCATTAAGACTCAACTCATATGCCACCTACTCTATGAAGATTTTGCAAACACTCCCCTGTACTGAGGCAAAACTAATATATGATGAAATACTATATTAAAAATGCTTAATGTTATATCAAAATAGCAGAATTACTTCTCTATTTCTCACCTAGAACATGACTTTCTGTTGTGTATGTATGTGTATTCCCACAAACACACACACACACACATACACAAACACACACAGCTAAAAAAAGTGAGCATAATATAGTATGTATTAAAGTAATATTTATTGAAAGAATAAATGAGTTTAGAGTAGAAGAGCTTTCATATTTTCCACATTAGAAGGGTTCAGTGAGCAATTAAGTTTTAAGAATGCTTCATATAATATCCCTAGTGATAACTATACTCTGAATCTATCAAACCCCCTTCCTTTGAACATAGAAGTATGATATATTCTACTTCTTTGTCCTTTTGGGGTTTTGAAATAATAAAAAATAAATAAATCTAGCATTTTAAAAGTACTTATGAAGAAAAATATGTTTATAAACTAAGGAAATACTTTGGAAATACATTAATCCATGGTGTTGATGGGCATATAGTAAATTGCATAATGTGATAAACTAACTTTTCTTTAAGCATAGAAATTGAAGTGGTTTTTTTTATATAAATCTGTATGCCTGCTGATTTCATATCCTTTTGAGATTGAAAGCTTAAGAATTATTTGACTATAATTCTGAGTTTCACAGTGAAAGAAATCACAAATAGATTTCTTGAGAGTACCAAATAAAGCTAAATGAGTGTCAATTTTAAAATATAAATTTCTATATTTGCTATTTATGAGGTTTTCTTTATTTTTTGAACAGTCGTTTACTTCATATGATTTTTACATAAATTGATTGATATGGAACTTTGCATAGTGCAAGACAGTTATTAATTAATTACACTAACGTGCTTGTTGTACTTTTGATGGATGCTACAAAGGAAAAGAAAATGAAGCTCTGCGAGCATAAACCTATCCTAGTTTGTAGGGTCAAGAATGGCTTTTTTGATAAAGTTACAGTTCAACTAAGAAATGAGGAGATTTAGGTCTGTTATTCCCTACAGAGCCTGGGCAGTATTTCTAGGTAGTGGAAATAAGATATTTAAAGGCTGTGAAGCCAGAGGGAGCTTGAAAGGACAGCATGAAAGGCTATGAGTTAATAGAAGGGAAGCAAGACATGTCTCCAGAGTAATTAATATGCCTCACATTAAGTATATAAATTTATTGACAATTAAATTATTGCTTACGTTCCATTGATAAGTTAGAGATATTTGCATTAAGACATATAATGCAAACACAAGATTTATCATGTGAATCTAATGTAATCTTTCCTTTGTTGAGTATCATAAGCAGATACTTTAGCATAATCATAAGGTCTGTGGAAAAATTACAATTACTGGATGGGTCAAATAACAATTGAAATGTTATTTAGACCAGATTTACAGAAATATTTTCAAAGGTAGAATAGAGTCAACCATAAAAATGATTTAGCATAAAAGGTACTTTATTAAACATAATTAAAGTTTACTTTTACCAAAATTTTTAACTAATTGCCTCAATTCTTAGTCTTAGTTTTCTGATATAGACTTACGTGGCTTTAAAAAAACAAAGTTTAAAGAGAACCAAAATGGAAATTAATGACAAAGATATGCTTAATTAGAATTGTTTCCAGCAGAAAGATTTCAAATTTATGTATTGTTTTATAAGCTACCTATTTTCAGCAGTGACTTATGACAACTGCCTTAATTTAATTCTATAGTGAAAAATTCACTGAGGATCAAGTGGTTTCCAGATGAATATTTCTGTACAAAAGTAGCTACTGATCTTTGGGAAGAAAACATGAAGCATTAGGGATCGCTAGAGCCAGGATAATGGGGGGAAAGGTCATTGAAAAAGAAAGATATCACCTTCTTTCTACATTTCTCCTGTGACAGAATATTCATGTGCGAGTACATTTGCTCATTGAATTTTTCAGGAAAGAAAATAGTAGAGCATAGAAATGAAAAGTAAGTCACCTTTTGCCAAGGAGTATTTATAATGCCAATGGGGAGGTCTCAGTAGATGAGAGAAACATAAGAAAGTAAAATGGAGTGAATAAAATAAAGAACAGGAACAGGTCTGAAGAAGAATAAGGTGTGTAAAACAAGGAGAGGACACTAAACATGTAGAAATAGGAGAAATAATCAGAGGGAAAATAAAATTCTTATAAAAAATTTTAGATATTAGTATTCATTTATTCATAAATCATCAGATTATTTTTGTTACTCAGTTTATTATGGTTGGGAAAGGTGCAGCAGGAGACAAATTTACTGTTAGGATTTTTAGTACTTTTAAAATAAATAAATATAAATACGTTTATATGTATATGTGTGTGTATATATATATTTTTTTTAAGACAGTAGATTTGAATGTGGTATGCATAGAGATGTGCTACCTAGGACCTCCTTCAAGGAAGTATTTGCTGCAGTAGCCAGCCCCTTCAGGGTAGGCCAACAGAGAGCCAACTTGCCTGAGGTCATCCTTTTCATAGTGCAGGCTGCATTTGAAGATGAGGGGTGGGGAAAAGGTAGGGTGTAATGAAGGTCATTTCTATCTGACACAGGACAACTTTGGTAGGCTCTGGAAGCCTCTGCTAGAATTCCCAAGGAGTTTATTAAACTGTCCCCTCTACCTAATCCTGCTTTCTGCTTTCATTTTACTGATGCTGATCCCTAAAAGACATTTGCTCTGTTTACTTTATCGCAGTTTCCACTTTTGGAGTATCTAAACTATAGCAGTTGGTACCTGAAGTGATCTGAGCAAGGGGGTGATAAGATGATGTTTTTTACAGTGGATCACTCACTGCCAGGCTGGCATGTACACTTAGTTGTACCACGATGTTATGCACTTAGCACACATGATCTAATTTAGTCTGTGTAGCAACCTTATCCCATGGCTAATATTGATATCCCTGTTCTGTTGATATGAAAGCTGAGACTTGAAGATGTTAAGATACTTGTCCAGGGTCATGTATTTAGTAAGAGGTAGAGACAGTATTCAAACCACAGCAGTTTTACATGTGCAAATCATAACTTTGACTTACCAAATGACATTGTGTGATATTTTGTTTTCAATTATGTTTTCAATTATGAATACAGTCTACCTCCTGAGGTTTCCAGTTAAGATAAAAGGATATGTCACAGTTAGGAATAGACATCAAGAGTCATGGTGTGAAGTGCTTTCTAAGAATCCCTGCCAGATGGAATTATTTGTAATGATGAACGATCTCAATTTCTGTACAAGTAATTTAAAACTCATTCTCAGTTGCGAACGAATTTTATGTCATATAACAAAGATTTAATTGTATCTGATTTTTTTAAAATAAAACACTTGGGATGGCATTTGTCTATTTGTCTATCAATGGATACCTAACTGTGCTAAAATATTTAACAAAAACCAAAATGTCTACTAGATGAGGGAGAAACAAAGCTGAAACACTTGAGTATCATATATATATATATATATATATATATATATAATGAAATGTCAGTATCTATAAGAAGCAACTTTATTTTTTAGAAAACTAGGATATGTTTGATGGAAAAATGATTTATGAAGGGTACATAAAACAGGATCAATTCACCTTTTTTTGCCCAATTTTTCTGCTCCTATATCTCACTATAGTATTGAAAATCTTCAGCTAAATTTTTTATTGAGATATTTTTATTGTCTAATTACCTGCATTAAATCATTAGAAGATGCTAATAGCTGTTTTTTCTTTTTTAAACAGAGTAGCCAGTACAGTCTAAAAGAAGTTATATGAAAAGGAAAATGGTTAGTCTGTAAAGTAGAAAGACAGAGGTATCAGAAAACACTATAGGAGTAAAAGGAGAAAAATAAGTGTTTTACCTACAAGGTATTTCACATGGATAGGTCAGAGGACACTAATAATAATGGTTGTAAAAAGTTTTTCTTTATTTTTTCCTTTACAACTAAGTATGCATGGAGGAAAGTATCATATAAGCTGTTATTTTCCTGGCATTTAATAATGCCTTTGCTGAATGTACAGATTCCTTCATTTCCTAGAGCTAACAAAATATAGGTCATAGAAATACAAAAACATTATTTCACTAAGTGAATAAATGCATGAATGAGAAATCACTGAATAAGTAATTAGTTAGAGTTGATGTAGAGCTTAAGAAAGTGTTCAAAAAAAGAAGAGAAGGTACAGATGTCCATAGAGTTCTCATCAGTTTTCCTTCTGAATGCAAGGTTCAAGTTTATTGCACTCTTGTCAGTGCTAAAGAGTTCTGAGGAGGTAGCTGACTACTATTACCTCTATGGAAATGTTTCTTTTTCCACCTATCTCCTTCTCCAAGGTATTCTTTAGTATCATTAAAAATGTGTTAAAAAGAAGTAAGTAAAATGAGGAAATGATGGAGGAAAAAGTTGGTACAGAAAATTAGAGTCCTTTGAACGTCTTGTACACTATAAAGTGGTGATGAGAGAAGTTAAAGAATATATATTCACAGGGAGAAGATAATCCAAAAAATATGATTAGACGATTAATGTTGATATTAACTGTTAACATGCAAAGAAGTCTCTGCATTTCAGAGATACAAAAAAGAAGAAAATAGTGAATTTGATTCTAATCAGATTAAACAAGTAAGTGAAAAAGTAAATTTGTTAAATTTAAAAATTCCTTTTAGAACTATTTTCTTTTTCTAACATAAGTCCTTAATTCTATAAATTCATCTTCAAGTCCTATTTTTAGCTACATAGCTGATGTGTTGTTTTTAATTTTATTTGATTAAAATTGTTTTTCTAATTTCCTTTACGCATGTATTTTTCAGTTTAGAAGCATGTTGCATGATTTACACAATAATTTAGAGAAATTCTAGTTACCTTTCTTTCCACACGTATAATTTAATTTTCTTGCCGATAGAAAAAATAGTTTATATGATCACAATTCTTTAAAATTAGCTTAAATTTCTTCATAATTACCTCTTACTATCCCTTTAATGTCTGTAGGGTTCATAGTGAATTTCTCTTCTTCAAATAAACTTATAAATTTTCTTCTTGATCAGTTTTACTGGGGGTTGCTTAATTTTATCACTCTCTTCAAAAAACAAAGTTTTGACTCTGTTGATTTTATCTTTGATTCATATTTCTGCAGCTATACACACTATTTTCTTCCTTCCACCTTCTCTGAGTTTTCTTCCTACTTCAGTTTAAATATTAGAGTAGATATTAGAGTAGATTTGCATCCCCTCTTCATCTGAAGCTATAAATTTTTCTCTATGCACTGCTTTAGCAACAACTTCTGCTGTCATATTTTTATTATTATTCAACACACAAATTACCAATGCCATGAATAAAAAGGTTACTAAGAGTATAGATTGGATTCTACTGTAATTAAATGATGAATAATTACAATTTTATGTAGATGTATTTGCTAACTTAGATGAAATGGAAATAGTCCTTGAAAGATACACCCCCAAATAGATAACTAGAACATCTCTACATTTCATAATAAGATTCAATCAGTAGTTTAAAATCCTTCCAATAAAGAAAACCCCAGAACCAAAAAACTTCAGTTGTGAATTTTACCAAATGTTAAAGGAAGGAGTAATACCAATTATTCATCAATTCTTCCAGAAAGTAGAAAAGGAGGAAACAATTTCCCACTTATTTTATGAAGCCAGAATTGTTGTGATAACAAACCCAAAGATATTATGAGTAAAAACAAACAAAAACACTATGGATGACTATTGTCATGGACATAGAAGTAAAAATCCCTTAAGAATATTAGCAAAATGAATCAGCGGTATGTAAAAAGAATAATACACTATAACCAAATGTGCTTTATTGCCAGGATACAGGTTTGCTCGACATTTTAAAATAAATCACTGTGAGCCACCATATTAACAAAACAATTTGAAAAACAATTTGATCATCTTAATAGATGTAGAAAATGATATTAGATAAAATTTAACATCATTTAGGATGAAAACCTCAGAAACTAGGAATAGGAGTAAATGCCCTCAACATGGTAGAGAGCATTTACAAACATGCATACTTAATGTCTGTCTTAATGGTGAGGCTGAAAGCTATTTTCTAAGATCAGGTTAAGTGCAAGTATATCCAAACTCGCAATCCTATTTATCATTGTACTAGAGTTCTTAGCCAAAGCAATAAGCTTGAGAAATTATTGAAATGCATATAGATTGGAAAGGCAGGAGTACAAAGTTCTTGAGTTAGGAGGTTTTTTTCAAGGAAGCCAAATTAATTAATTAATTAATTAATTTTTTGCCCTAGAAGCACTATTATTTTATTTTATTTTTTTACATCTTTATTGGAGTATAATTGCTTTACAATGGTGTGTTAATTTCTGCTTTATAACAAAGTGAATCAGCTATACATATATATATATATATATATATATATATATATATATATCTATCTCCCCATATCTCCTCCCTCTTGTGTCTCCCTCCCACCCTCCCTATCCTCAGTGCTTTGTGACCACCTAGAAGGGTGGGATAAGGAGAGTTAGGAGTTTTAAGTTACCTTTCTTTAATATAAATGGATATCAAAATTATTTCCAGTTTCCCAGTAAGTACATTCTTGACGTAATGCTTTAGAAGTATCTGATCAAATTAAGATCAAATTAAGTATACATATATTTTCTTATTTTCTCTTCACCTCCCCTCTCTCTATGATTTACTCCATATTCTAAGTATTTTAATGCTCAATGTCCTCTTTCAGTACTTGTGTTCTAGACCTGGCTCATTTCTCAGGCTGAAAATTTGCCTATTCCCAATGGCTGTCTAATAGTTCTATACTCATATTCTTACTCTTAAAGACAGCTCCTGGAAATTATTTCATATTGCAAAGAATTTAGTCTAATAATGGGAATTTCAGTTAACATGTAATGTCTGTACAGGAGACATTTGGAACCAGTCAGATCTTACAGTGCATTCTACTTCAAAATTTTAAATATTTTCAGCTGGTACTCCTGAACACTTGGTGTTTAGTCATTGCTTTCTCCTGGCTGGAGGAAGGCCCCTTCAAGATCAAAATTATGTAGAGGTAAAATCAAGACAGAGAGTTTATTTAATATAGCATTATCATCATGATGGACCTGGCTTTATACATTAACATTCTACACTTAGCTAATGTATGTACAGATATTCCTTTTACATAGAAAAATTATATTAGATAGCTAATAATAAATTTTTAAAATAATAATTTATTGACTACATATTGTCAGTTATAGGCACTGGTACAGACAAATAAATTTGCTTTCTCCATTCATTTTTATCTTTTAAAAAACTGTACCTCATATTATCTCTCTTATATTCAGGTATATTTTATAAATAGTCATGAATATTGATAAAGTGGAAAGCTCTCCTTTGCTCTTCACCAATTTATTTAAACCTGATTTTATTGCTATGTGTGTTAGATGATTCAGTGGACATGCAAAAGAAAAGCAGAACTGACTTCTAATAAGCTTCTGCTCCTCTCAGATTTCTAATAAAATATTAATTAATTTATTTAATTTTTTAACTATATAAATTTCTATATAGTTCTATATAGTTTCTATATAGTTCTTTTAACTATATAAGAGGTACTATGGCATTATAATTCAATATTTGTATACACTACAAAGTGTTAACCATCACAAGTCTAGTTACTATCCATCACCATACAGTTGTCCCTCTTCCGCCATTTCACCCACCCCCCAAACGTTTTCTTTTCTGGTAACCACTTATCTGTTCTCTGTATCTGTGAGTTTGTTTTGTTTTAATTTTTTAGCTTGTTTTGTTTTTTAGATAGAACATATGAGTGAAATCACGTGGTATTTGTGTTTCTCCATCTGACTTATTTCACTTAGCACAATACCTTCATGGTCCATCCATGTTGCAAATGACAGGATTTCATTCTTTTTTGTGGCTGAGTAGTATTCCATTGTGTGTGTGCATGTGTGTGTGTACACAACATCTTTTTTATCCATTCATCCATCTATGGACACTTAGGTTGTTTTCATATGTTGGCTATTGTAAATATTGCTGCAATGAACATAGGGGTGCATATATCTTTCGGAATTAGTGTTTTGTGCTCTTTGGATAAATACCCAGAAGTGGAGTAGTTGCATCACATGGTAATTCTATTCTTAATCTAAGGAATCTCCATACTGTTTTTCACAGAGACTGCACCAATTTATAGTTCCATCAACAGTGCACAAGGGTTCCCTTTTCTTCACTTCCTCTTCAACATTTGTTATTTCTTCTCTTTTTAATAATGGCCATTCTAACAGGTGTGAGGTGATATCTCATTGTGGTTTTCCTTGTAATTTTCATAATAATGCGTGGTTTTGAACATTTTTTCATGTGCCTGTTGGCCATCTGTATGTTTTCTTTGGAAAAATGTCTGTTCAGATCCCCTGCCTAATTTTTAACTGAGTTGTTTGGGTTTTTTTGTTGTTGTTGTTGAATTGTATGAGTTCCTTGTATATTTTGGAACAAATCCCTTATTGAATATATGATTTGCAAATATTTTCTTCCATTCAATAGGTTGCCTTTTTGTTTTGATGATGATTTCCTTTACCGTGCAGCAGTTTATTAGTTTGATGTAATCCCATTTGCTTATTTTTGCTTTTGTTTTCCTTGCTTTGGAATCAGATTCACAAAAAACGATGTGAATGAGGTTATTGCCTATATTTTCTTCTAGGAATTTTATGGTTTTGGGTATTACATTCAAGTCTATATTCCTTTTTGATTTAATTTTTGTGTATGGTGTAAGACAGTGGTCTTTGCATGTGGCTGTACAGTTTTCCCTACACCATTTATTGAAGAGACTATTCTTTTTCTATTGTATGTTCTTTGCTCCTTTGTTGTAAATTAATTGTTCATATATGTGTAGGTTTATTTCTGAACTGTTCTGTTGATCTGTGTGTCTGTTTCTGTGCCAGTACCATACTGTTTTGATTACTAAAGCTTTTCAGTATAGTTTGAAATCAGTCATCATAATACCTCCAGCTTTGTTTTTCTTTCTCAAGATTGCTTTGGCCATTTGGGGTCTTTTGTGTTTCCATGCAAATTAAGAATTATTTGTTCTAGTTCTGTGAAATATGCCATTTGTATTTTGATAGGGATTACACTGAATCTATAGACGGCTTTGGGTAGTATTAATATTTTAACAACATTAATTGTTTAGTTGTATGTTTAGTTTTACATGTTTGTGCTTTTTCCAGTTTTCTTCCTTAATTTATTTTTAATTTACTAGTGTTGGGGTAGGGAAAGATACTTTATATGATTTCAATCTTCTTAACTTTTGGAGAATTGTTTTGAGGCCTAGAATGTGATATATCATGGAGATTGTTTCATGTGCACTTGAAAAGAATGTGTATTCTGCTTTTTTAAGATGGAATGTTCTGTAGATATGTATTTAGTTCAGCTGATCTACTGTGTCATTTCTTCCACTCCATGAACAAAAATATGTTATTCTTCTATTTGTGTATTCTTCAATTTCTTTCATAATAATCTTATAGTTTTCAACATACATGTCTTTCACCTTCTTGGTTAAATTTATTCCTAGATATTTTATTTTTTTGATACAATTATAAATGAGATTGTTTTCTTAATTTCTTTTTCTGAGAGTTCATTATTAGTATAGAGAAATGTCACATATTTCTGTATATTGATTTCATATCCTGTGACTTTACTGAATTCTTTTATTAGTTCTAACAGTTTTTTAATGGAGCCTTTACAGTTTTCTATATATAGTATCCTATCATCTGCAAATAGTGACAGTTATACTTCTTCCTTTCTAATTTGGATGCCTTTTATTTCCTTTTCTTGTCTCATTGTTGTGGCTAGGAATTCTAATACTAGTTTAATAAAAGTGGCAAGAGTGGGCATTCTTGTCTTTTTCCTGATCTTAGAGGAAAAGCTTATAGCTGTTGGTTTGTCACATATGGCCTTTATTATGTTGAGGTATGTTCCCTCCCTCTATAGCACTTTTTGATAGTTTTTTTAAATCATAAATGGATGTTATATTTTGTCAAATGCTTTTGCTATATCTATTAAGATGATTAAAAATAATTATTTTGATACTAGTAGTAATTTTCATGCTAGTAACAATAGCTTCTATTTATTGAGCATTTACTACATGACTGCACCATGTTGTTTACAATTATATTCACAACAATCCTATGAAATTGGTAAGGAATTATCCTTATGTTTAAATACAGGCACAAGAAAAGATGATACCTTTCCTAAGTTCACATAGCTGCTATGGTTCACATCTGACTGCTTGAACTAAAAATCACTCTAACCAGAGCTTTTTTTACATGCCATTACTTCCATTCCAATACAGAACACTAAGTTGAGGGTTTCAGAAAGAGAATAGTGTAGAATTCTTGCATAATAGTTTCATCCCTGGCTAGGCTCAAAGGAATCCAAGAGATGGAAATGCATGCTCATATGTCTAATTTGTAGCATAGCTCTATTGAAAGAAACATATGTTCCTGAGTCAGATAAATATTGCTAATGTTTTTAAAGTGTCCAACCTCTTTTAAAACCCATAGTGAAGTCCAATAAACTTGCATAAATGACTGAAATTTAGTGTGTGCAAAAGATAAGGTATGGACTTTAGAAATATTCAGAATATCTTCCCCCAACATGTTCTCCCAGGAAATAAATTTTCAGTACTTCCATATTTATGAGTACCTCTATGCCTAAGCAATTCATACAAGGCAATCACATCTAGTTCATAAGGGTCCTTATCATTGGTATAGCCAGAGTTGGTGAGAGCTAGAAAGACCTTAGAGTTCATCTCATTTAAGAGAAAGGAAGCTGACAGGTTAAACAACTTATGTAAGTCTCACAAGTAAGCTGCTGACCCAGCATTAGAAATTGAGAATGTATGACATCAACTGCTATCTTGCTTAGTGTTTGCAAACAGCACGTTTGTAGCAGCAGAACTGGCTTATGTCCAGCTCCCATCCCTCTCCCATCCACTAGCAGTCATTATTCTTGCACATTCTTCACTTGGGTAGGCTCCATGTCGTCACTGATAAGAAATAATTGTCACTCTCAGCAGAAATGCAGGGGAGTGGATAGAGTTGATATTTTCACTGTCAAAAGAAATTCTCCCCAAATCAGGGTTAAGTCACATTGATTAACAGGCATAAGCTTCTATCTGATATTGCCATTGATTATCCTGCATTTGCCTGTACTTCAGTAAAGGATTTCAGTTTCCAGAATCTGTGCTCCACTTTTTAAAAGTTGAAAACATACTCTAACTAGTGAAATAAAAATGACAACACGGATTTCCTCATTTCAATCCCTGATGTGACCCTGCATACACTACTGTTCTTTCTTAAATATTCAACTACATCATCTCATCTTAATTTGGTCAGCTAGTGCTGCTGACATAGCCTCACTCTGTCCCTCAGTCTGAAAGCATTGCAGCTCTCCACTGTGTTCTTGTCTAATAGATTATGACATTTTCTTTAATTGTATTTTTGTTTTACTCAAGTATAAGAATGATTTTAAGAAAAGCAGCATATATTATATATTCCCATAAGATAGGGTATTACTGTTGAATAAACAGAAAAAAATATACAAATCAGACATTTCAGAGATTATAATTCAAAAATGTCTCATAAATCAGATTGTTTAGTACATTATTTTCTAGTCAAATTACCTAGTTGATATTGTGATGCTTCAATTTAAAAAAAAAACTAAAATATTTTTCCAGTACAATAAGGCTCATTCTACCCTATCATCATCTTGCATTATAATAATCTCTGTAAGTTAATATTTAAGGATGATTTAACTTAAATTGAAAATATATTTTATTTTGTGGCTTTTGGAAATCAGTCTTACTTGACTACTGTGGCTATATTTTTGTACACATTACTCAATAGCTACAACTGATATAACCTGATTATCTAAGTGCATTGATTGCATTACCTATTTTTAAAGGATATAGAAACCAGGACATGGTATTACTGCCCCCTAGACTGCAAACTACTTCATTTTTTGATTTATTTTGTTTTTGTTGTTCAGAGTACTTATCTAAATGGAGGCTTGATATATTTGGACTTCAAATCTAAGTTCTTGACTACTAGGAAGATCACCAAACTAAGTTTCTAACAAGGAAAAAGGTCTGCTAACACTATTCTTTCAGCTTTCAGAGGGTGACATAATTTTGAAATTATTCAGAGAATACTATTATATAAAGGGCTTGAAATTTGTAGTTGCTAGGCTACTGTGTAGAAAAGAAGTATGAATGACACTTGCCTGTGCAAGTAAGAAAGAATTAGAGCAATCAAGTGTTTTTTAAGACAGCAGGAAAAAGGATTTAATTTGCAACCACAGGACTACTGTTAATAATTATTTTTATACATTAAAAAAACAGACATGCCTATGAAAGCTAGAGTTCTATAATTTATTTGAAAGGAGGTGATTTAAGAAAGTTGTAAATTAATCTTGATTTGAGATCAGGTTAAATGTAATATGAAACAACAAAACATTTTTTTCTGCCTTTTAAAAATCTTTTTCTTTAAAATAGTGTATAACAATCTGCACAGCTTTTTATTAGAACTGAATTGCAATATAGTTTAAGTGCAGCAAGCTGAAAGGAAGATTTGGTAGAAAAAAAAAATGAATCTTTGATGGAAAAAAATTAACAAAGAGAGAGGGGATGAGTCAAAGGATAATCTCCTAGACTTACTTTCTGCTACAGATTTTTTTGTAACTTCAGTTTGTTTATCTCTTCCAATTCCTACTAATGTTTTATTGCTATCTTTATAAGTCTTCATTGAACACTATTTCCCCAGACACTTATCTGCCATTCTGATAAATCTGGTAATTCCCTCAACAATCCATAGCTCAAGTTTTTCAATTACATTCCTTGGTAGTAATGTTGTCTTAAAGCAATTCTAAATTCAGAGATATTGATGGCATGAAATTTATTCTTGCTCACCTTGTTAGTTTATCTAAAGCTAAGCCACTGTTCAAAATTCAGATTTTATGCCATTCTCACAGAATTATATTATCTATGTAACATATCCCAAAAGACCAAGCCAGTCACTGAAATTTTCTTTTGATTTTTCCTCAAGTATACATAGCCACTAAAATCAAAGTCACATACAATAAATACATAATCCATTAACATGTTTATAAAAGTAATCTGTTATTGTTTTGTTCCAAGAATCAAAGAATCCTTACTGCTGTTAATAGCCTTTTACTTACTGTATGGGCCAAATGTTTGCATCCCTTCCAAATTCTTAGGTTGAAGACCTAAATCCCAATGCAGCTGTATTTGGAGATAGGGCCTGTCAGGAGACGATAAAAGTTAAATGAGGTTGCAAAGTGGGTTCCTAATCTGTAAGGGGTAGTAACCTTATAAAAAGACAAAAAAAGGGCTTCCCTGGTGGCGCAGTGGTTGAGAGTCCGCCTGCCAATG
>NC_041221.1:86164529-86166074 GCF_002837175.3 Physeter macrocephalus | reverse complement strand
GATGAGCCTGCGCGTCCGGAGCCTGTGCTCCGCAACGGGAGAGGCCACAACAGTGAGAGGCCCGCATACCAAAAAAAAAAAAAAAAAAGACAAAAAAAATATCAGAGCTCTCTCTCTCTACCATGGGAGAACACAGAGAGAAGTCTGCCACCTTCAAGCCAAGAAGAGAGCTCTTACAAAAACCGACCATGCTACCACACTGATCTTGGAATTTCCAGCCTCCAGAAGTGTGAGAAGTGAATTTCATTGTATACAGTATTTTGTTGGGTAGCCTGAGCTAAGACATTTATTATGACATTATTTCCTAATAGGTATTGTAATAAATATTTTCCTAGAGATTTTCTAACACATGCCAAGTGTTGCTATTATGGTGTAATTCCCCTGGTATATTAGAAAAAAACTTTGCTGTAATCCTCCAACCATCTTACTCTTCCCATTGACATACACATACACGTATACACATACACGTATTGAATACACGTATTCCCTTACACATACACGTATTGAATATGTGTCTGAAATGTAAATGAAGTATAATTTCTTTTTTTTTTAACCATCTTTATTGGAGTATAATTGCTTTTCATTGTTGTGTTAGTTTCTGCTTTATAACAAAGTGAATCAACTATACATATACATATATCCCCATATCTCTTCCCTCTTGCGTCTCCCTCCCACCCTCCCTATCCCACCCCTGTAGGTGGCCACAAAGCACTGAGCTGATCTCCCTGAGCTATGCGGCTGCTTCTCACTAGTTACCTATTTTACATTTGGTAGTGTATATATATCAGTGCCAATCTTTCACTTCGCCTCAGCTTCTCCTTCCCTTTCCCCGTGTCCTCAAGTCTATTCTCTACATCTGCGGCTTTATTCCTGTCTTGCCCCTAGGTTCTTCAGAACATTTTTTTTTTCTTTAGATTCCATATATATGTGTTAGCATATGGTATTTGTTTTTCTCTTCCTGACTTACTTCACTCTGTATGGCAGAACCTAGGTCCATCCACCTCACTACAAATAACTCAATTTCATTTTATTATGGCTGAATAATATTCCATTGTATATATGTGCCACATCTTCCTTATCCATTCGTCTGTTGATGGACACTTAGGTTGTTTCCATATCCTGGCTACTGTAAATAGAGCTGCAATGAACATTTTGGTACATGACTCTTTTTGAATTTTGGTTTTCTCAGGGTATATGCCCAGTAGTGGGATTGCTGGGTCGCATGATATTTCTATTTTTAGTTTTTTAAGGAACCTCCATACTGTTCTCCATAGTGGCTGTATCAATTTACATTCCCACCAACAGTGCAGGAAGGTTCCCTTTTCTCCACACCCACTCCAGCATTTATTGTTTCTAGATTTTTTGATGATGGCCATTCTGACCGGTGTGAGATGATATCTCATTGTAGTTTTGATTTGCATTTCTCTAATGATTAATGATGTTGAGCATTCTTTCATGTGTTTGTTGGCAATCTGTATATCTTCTTTGGAGAAATATCTATTTAGGTCTTCTGCTCATTTTTGGATTGGGTTGTTTGTTTATTCG
>NC_041221.1:86119074-86164408 GCF_002837175.3 Physeter macrocephalus | reverse complement strand
TATTTTTGTGTATGGTGTTAGCGAGTGTTCTAATTTCATACTTTTACATGTACCTGTCCAATGTTCCCAGCACCACTTATTGAAGAGGCTGTCTTTTCTCCACTGTATATTCTTGCCTCCTTTATCAAAGATAAGATGACCATGTGTGCGTGGGTTTATCTCTGGGCCTTATCCTGTCTTAATCATGGAATATATCTGATTCTTGTAACTGCCATTTATTTTATAACAATGGAAATAAAAGGAAGATTTTGTTTTAATCAGACATTTTAAAGTTGCTCTACATGTCATTGTCAGGACATAGCTGCCTTTACAGAGCAATTACTTGGTGCTTAATACTTTGTGAAATATCATTGATATAAGTGTAGTGCAGAAGTATCTTTAAGAGCTAGAGTGAATGGGAGAGCCGAATAACAAAAACGATGGATTGACTACTGCTTTAGTTATTATTGTGAAACTTGATAGAGGCCAGTCATTCATCATGGTATCAGGAGACCTTCCTTGTGCTTTGTTCAAAGGAGTTAGAGAATAAGAATGGAATATAAGAGGTAAAAATCAGTGAACACTTCTATGTCAAGCAATATGGAAGATTAGGTGTTTTGAAAATTTTAGCATTGAAAACAGAGATAAAGGATGAATAATTAAATTTTTTTTAACTTCTTAAGAAATTAAGCAAGAAACAGAGAGACCAAAATCTAAGTTGAGTCTGCAAACCCATGTGATAAGCTGTCCTTTAAAGCTTCGTATACTTTGGGAGGGATTTGCTGGTGTCAATAACCACAAACCACTTGAAGAGCAAATGGACAAGGCTTAAGTTTATAAGAGGTCTCCAGATGGAACTGAGAACTTTATAAGAAATGAGAGGGATCAAATATTATATATAATCAAATATTATACCCTTAGTAGTTGGGAAAGTTATTTGGGAGAAGCCTGGGCAGTGGATAGAAGATGGAAAAACCACTAAAAGGATGTCTGGTTTTGTAAAGAACTGTGGTCTTTCTGAATCTTAGAGCCTGGGAATTTTTTGAGTCGTGAAGATCATATTTTCTCCTGCTTAAGTAAAGAGAGATTGTTTTTTTGAATTCATATTGTCCTACCTTTTGTGACTAGGGCTCATTGCTATATAGAAAAATAAATTAATTAAACACCAAACTGGAAAATGGTAGCATTTATCTCTGGCTATGGTAATTTTAGTGATTTGGCAATAGTATCCTTTGCTGCCTTAACTGTATATTTGCTGATATGAAGGAACTTCATGCTCACTCAAAATGTTTCAAACAGTAAAAATTTAATTTTACATAGTCTTGCAAAGCAAAATTTGGTGCTGGTACTGGAAAAAAAGATAGACTGAAAGCATGGAAATGAAATGACAAATTTGCATAATGTCCATAAAATAGGCTCATTTATTTCACAGACATGGATTTTTGCAATACATAGTTAGGCATTATTGACAGCATTCCCTGGGAACATGAACTATCACAAACATCTAGACATGTATACATATGGGTGTAGAAGTATATGCAAGCAAAGAAAGTAACTAAAATATGTTTAAATCATATATTTCAGAAAGAAATGTTTTTTATTAAATAAAATATATAATCTAACTTTGTTAGCTTTTTCCATTTTGGTTTATCCTCATAACTTTTGAATAAGATCCTAATAAAACAAATATGCTTATAGAGAAATAATCAAGAGAAATATTTTTGATGAATAACTTCCATTTTTCATGTTTCAGTGTGTTAAAAATCAAAATTCAACTGAGTAAATTTTAAAGATCTTATTGGCTCTATTCAATGATTCATGAATTGGGCATCATTCAGTCTATCAGGTAGAAGGTAGTTCTGAGGAACTGTACAAAATTAGAGACTTTTATAGGCAGAAAGGAGCAGAAACAAGGAAGTTATACTGACAAAAAAGTGGGCTTGTTATTGCATGATAACTTTCCTTTAGGGGAAGACAGAGGGCTATCAGACAGAATACTTAACTGGTGCTGATCGGGTGACTCCTGATTGGTTTAAGATTCCGTTTTGGGGAGAGCTGAAACTCTGATTAAGTCAAGTCTCAGTCTGGTGACTGAAGTTTTGCATAAGTGACTACGTTTGGGGCCTTTTGTCTTGTTTTTAACAATTGTTTTACCAGAAAAGATACTTTATTGAATTATTCCATTGTATTGATACCCCAAAACTGCAATATACCCTACAAATGAAATGAATTTGAAAAACCAAAGTTGAAAAGTGAGAGGAGACATCTGTGAATTATCACATGATCTATGTTTTGTTATTACTGTTTGAAAGCCATTGGGTAATAACTGTGTTAAGTAATCTATATTTGATATTGGTTACAATTTTGTATAGAGTCCACTTCCTCTCACGAATTGTAATGTGTGCTTTTCAGAAGGTCGAATATTATCCATTCTAGATTATACAGTTTTTGTGTGTGTGTGTGTGTGTGTGTGTGTGTGTGTGTGTGTGTGTGTGTGTGGTACGCGGGCCTCTCACTGCTGTGGCCTCTCCCGTTGCGGAGCACAGGCTCCGGACGCGCAGGCTCAGCGGCCATGGCTCACGGGCGCAGCCACTCCGCGGCATGTGGGATCTTCGCGGACTGGGGCACGAACCCATGTCCCCTGCATCGGCAGGCGGATTCTCAACCACTGCGCCACCAGGGAAGCCCTAGATTATACAGTTTTGAATGCAGCCTAAGAGGAGAATGTGGAGGGTCAAATTTTCCTTTTGATCCTTTCTCTCTGAAATCTGTCATTGTTCTCTGTCATCTGAACAATTACTAGTTTAACAGCTGGGAAAGTATTGACATGATAGAAGCTGAGAACAGGAACTACCTTAAACTCTATATTTTATAATTCATTCATTCTTCAATTAGAGAAATAGAACCAAAGAACTGAAGAATACTCTTAATGCTATAAATTGGTTATGTAAGGCAGCTGGGACAAGATTCAATCCAGGGACTTTGTTACCTAGTTAAAATTCTTTCTGGACACCAATCCTTGCCCAGAACAAAGTTTGGTCATTTCTGACAGGTCATCAAGGCTTGCCACGTTGAAATGTGTGTGTATCAGCAAAGTAATTTTTTCATAAAATGAAAAGAAACTTTAATAACCTAGCATAAAATAGTTTAATGGCAACTATAGCTAATATCCTTTTCCATTACTTAAATGATATTTAGCCCTGTGGAAAAATGTTTTCAGGCTAGATGAAGATTTACTGCAGGGTGTCCGAGAAATCTAAACCTGCCCCAGTCATCAATTCTGATTTCTAAAGCACTTATGTGTGTCACAAGGAGCCTTGATTTATACTGGCCTCAAAAAGAAACCTTGTTAATAAGGAACCAGCTAGCCCTCTAGAAAGCATATTTACTCAAGTGCACTTCACATCCTTGTGTATGTGTGGAAAATAGATTGTAACATTACACTTAAATATCTATTGGTTACTACAGAGTAAGCAGAGCAAGGACAGATTAGAAATTTGCTATGAAACACATTGAGACACTATGGTACATAGTAAAAAATATACTGGGAAATTATAACTGCAGAAGAATCCATTTAGCCTACTGCAGTTGGATTCAGAGTGAAGTATTTTTAAGAAAAAAAAATACCTGTTAGCATGTAATGTAGAAGCAGAGATTCAGAGTAGAAAAGGTTTTTGTGATGAAGTTATCAACATAAAATGGAAGAATATCCTTAAAGATCAGTAAAATGTGAGTACAGTGCCCAGGTGGAGGTGTTACCGTCAAAGGAAAGGTGGCTCAAATCTTCCACTCAGTTTAGAAAAAAAAGTTATTATAATAACATTCACATAAAGATCTGTTTTGATAAAGTCAGTGGCAGCCCAGGAATTTATCATATAAGATCTTACGGAAAAACCCAGATGAACTTTTTGGCCAGCCCAATACATGCTGACCTTGAATTTGTTACTGAAATAAAAGGAAGTAGACCCAGTGTTGTATTGAGTAGAAAGGGTCTGTGGTCAGTGTTGCCCCCTGAAAACCATGATAATTTTACAAAAATTGTATAAAAAATTACATTACAGAAAGTAAAGAAGTGCTAGAGATATGTTAAAGAAAATTTGATAGCAATTGCTGACTAATGTACTATTAGGGAATGGAGAAACTCTTTAAAGCTCCCAGATATTTTTACTCATCAAGAAGTTGTTCTTTACTACTATAAAGAACATTTTTGTCCTATCAACATTTTTGTCCTTTTTTCCCCCAATGAATCGATCCACTCCTGATTTTAAGTCTTTCCCAGTACATCTATGATCACTCTTATCATTAATCAAGCCTATCTCCATACTCTATGCTTGCAATATTCCCATCTTCAAACCATCCGTCTAGATAAATTTAACTTTCTACTTTCTCTGCCTCAACACTAAACCCCTGAACACTGCTGAAGGAAAACAACAATTGTTCAAATAAGCACCAGTACTTATTTGCAGTTGCAGTGGTCATTCACTACTACCTCCCAGTCATTCCTAGGAGTCTTGATCAGCAACCATTCTCATCCAGCCAACTTTTCATGCTCACATCAAGCTCACTTTTGGCAGGTCTCTTAGTCTCTTCACACACACACAAAAACACACACAAACACTAACAAACTGAGACCTCCATTTTTCTGATCAAACCAAATTTTCTGCACTTAAACTCCTGCCTTTCTCTTTTTTGCTAGTGTAATTGTTTAAAACAGATAGCCACAACTGTGTAGGCCTTATGACTTTCCTCTTTCCATGGCTTGGGGTTGTCAGTAATCACTATGATTTCTGCTAACCTTCACAATATGATTTTGCTCTCTGTCTCCTTAAATATGTATGTTATGCATACTATTGCATGTAGATAATTTGTTTTCAATTATTCCTTAACTTTGCTAACTCAATTTTTATATTTATGTATCAGAGAGTTTTTTGTTTTGTTTTTAATTAGACATCTTTCTTCTGCTCTCTGATTCTGTATTTATTTCTGTGACATCCAATGTTGCATAACAAGCTCCCTATTATACACTGATTTTATTTTCTGTATTCTATACTTATCTGAACTCAGAAACCATACCTCGGTTACTTTTTATTCTCAAAGTCTGGCATATTTATGGTATGTTATTTGCACCCAGTAAGGTTTAGTAAAATGAATGAATGACAGAAAAGATTTAGGGAAGTAACAGAAGGGTAGCACCATTGAAAAGACAGAGAAAGAGAAAAAAATTGGTTTGAAAGCAAGAAAAATGTAACTGTATCAGAACAGCCTCCATATATCCTTAATTGCAAAAGTTACAAGCAGAAAACTTAAAGAATAAAAAAGAAATTTAATGGTTACCAATCCTACTGGGTATTTTTAATGCAAATTTCCACTTGAGTGACAAAGAAGTGAAAACTAGTGGTTTTTATAAAGCATAACATAATGGGTCTTTTTTTATTTATGTGATGAATTCCTTTGGATATTTAAGAGATTGCCATTTAGTGAAACAAAGGTCTAAAATTATTATTTTCCTTTACTCCTTTTATATTAATTTATACAGCTCTTATCAATCTATTTTGTTGTTGGAAATGCCTATTTCAAATGAGTAACATCTGCTTTCTTATTTCATTAAAAAAGTATTATATCTGAAATTGCTCACATTCAAACTGCCTAATAAGAGAAAATTGAAAATGAAAGTAATTACTGTTAAATGGTTGAATCAATTCACCAAAGGCTAATTTGACTATTGTCTAGAGTTTAGCAATACCTAGTGTATATTCTTCCAAAACTGAAAATAACTGAAATTAATCCTTGTTCATACAGAATCTTAGATATAAGCTTATTCATATAGTTTTTTTTTGGATTATTTGTTTGATGCTATAAAATATAACTGAGTAGAAAACCATAGGAGGTTTTATTTGGAAGACATTTTTAAGATCATCCATTTATTCTGTCAGCATAAATTGAATATATAATGCATAAGAACAGTGTAAGTTCCAAAGGTAATTTAATTCAAACTAATTCCTATCTCACTCACTCATTCATGTATTCTTTTAATCAATATTTATCAAGTTCTTGCTTTGTTTCAGATATTACTTTGGGGATGAGAGATTCAAGAGTAAGAAAAAAGGAAACAAAAAACAAATAAACAAAACCCAAAGTGGTTTCTCTTTTAATGGAGCTGTGCAATATAGTATCTGTATAGATTAATTTCCTTACATAATGTTAACAACATAAATTCTAGAAAAAGCTATCTGTCTATGTGCAGATGACAGTGGAAAGTTCACTATTTAATTTTATTACTGTATGATTTTGATAAAAAGTTATAGAGAGCCATAACCTGATTCTCTACCATTTTAGCAAGTGCCTTTATTTTCAATCTTTAGAAGACATAAAACATGAACACATTCTTATTATGCATGACTGCCCTTTAAGTACTTGAATACAAAACCAATATTCCTCCATTTATATCTATAACCAGTGGTGGAGAATCAGATTTTGTGTCACTTTAACTTTTTATTAAAGTAGTACAGTAATAAAATTAAATAGTGAGCTTTCTATCAGCACTACTGTAATTTAAATGTAAAGCTTAAATGTATTTCTCTATCATCCTATCATTCATCTTATGTTGTATGCCAACCTGCCAAAAGTATTTTGAATCATGGTTGTATAAGTTATCAAATTAGTTATTCTTTTCTTCTATATTCCTATAAACTTGAATAACTGTCTTTTTTATGTTTTAAGATATTACTCTAGAGGAACAAAGGCATAGTCCTACAGATTATTCCTCACTTTTTTGGCTGATGGAGTCCTACACCTCCCTGAAGACCTTATTCAAATATCATGATTTTAATATCTTTTTTATTTTATAACTCCCTTCTATTTTGGGGGCATCTAAATATATATATATATATATATATATATACACATATATACTATATACATGTATAAATAATACCTTTTATTTTATTTTGTCTTCAAAGCCTTATTTCATATGTAATGACAAAATCGTATTTGGCCTATCTTATGTCTAATTACCACAAATTGAAATATTGAAAAACTAAGTGACTGTAATTCTATTGCATTTCCACATTAACTTTTATGTTATGTTCTATTTCTTCTCTTTGAAAGATTCAGTTTCGGAAGTAAATACACTTCATTTCATTACTATTGGTTCCAGAGCCTAAGTTAAACCATAGAATTAGGCAGATTTCAAATTATAATCAGTGCTAACCCTTAAAATTCTCTGTCAGTAAGTGTATGTTATCTAATTCAATAGGTAATTTTCTGGCTTATAAATAGGTTCTTTTGCTTCTGCTGGGTGGAAAATAACATCAGGCTATAAATTTAAATGAGTATTGTTTAAAAGGGGGGCTTTTTTCCATTAAAATTTATGTCATCCAGATTCCTGGTGTTTCTGCTGCTACTGAAAGAAGGAAGTGGTGTCCAATGTAATATTCATTGTCATATGAATGCTTATTCCCATGTCATTGACCCTGCCTGTTGTGCAGATGTTTGCTTTCAGGGATTGTGAGGCACATGTCCTTGCTTTGTGTCCAGACTGTGACTGGTTTTGAGATGAGATTAACACATATAAATATGGAGACATAAGATGAGTTTCATCTTTCTGTGCTGTATAGATGAATTTCTTTGTGTGGCAAACAACTTACTGATCTTTCCCTTCATGTTCAATAAAGCAAGGTAACACTTCTACATATATGAAAAGAGAACCTATCCATATTTTACTTTGCCTAAAGACTAGAAATATTCATATTCCCATTGTGTCATGGTATCCAGTATTTAGAGCATTGTTATATTTGTGAGAATTGGCTTATATTTGTGTCAATATCATATCAAAATCTTTTGGCTCAGAATCTCACTGGGATGATAGTAGTAACTAGAACAGGGTTTGTAAGGGTTGTTATGTAGAAGTTGAGTGGCATGTTCAGATAGGAGAAAAATGTGACTGGAAAAATAATACCTACTGATAACCTTAATCTGATTGTAATAGGTTGCTATATTTCTCTTTGGAAATTTTTTTTCAATTTTCAATAGAAATATTTTATGAAGTATAAATGGACATTTTCTATGTGGAAGGTTTATAAATGAAACTAAATATTCCCTAGATTGATAGGGCTACCCACATTAGTGACTGGAAAGGAAGTGAGTGGTGAAGTCTAGGGGGATGGGATGCAATACCATATAGATAATCAATAGAAAGAAGTGATGGAAAATATTGTAGTACAAATGATTGTCCTTGTGAGAAAAATGTACTGATGGAATAGGAAGCAAAGGGAAGAGAGGTTTTTCCCTGATTAAAACAATGTAGATATAGTTTTTGGCTTTTCCATAAATCAGAGAGGAAGACTGACTTTATAAATTAGGGAAGGGAGATAAGGATCACTAAGACTTGCTAGCATACCCAAAGTAAAGATATGTACATCAACAATATATGACGAATATTATAAGATTTGGCATTAATATTTTACTCTCCATATAATTTGATTTTTGAAATAAGTGACAATTGAATTGTAAGCTAAATTAATTAATTGGCTATTAATATTTTCCTTAAAATGCCTTTTAACTATACTGACTATTGTTACAACCTCATTTGTGCATTTAGTAATGAGCAAATTGGTTGTTGTTACTGAATTAGAATTTTGAACAAAAAGTAATCATAATGCATACGATCATTCTTTCTACAAATTCTTCTTTTCTAGTTCTCCCAGCCTGTGCGCAGAAAAATTCTGCCTATTGTGAAAGGATTTTCAAATCCTAACAGGGGTTATTCAGCTCAATGTCAGACATGTGAAGTTAAGTCCCCATCCAAAAGAAATAACAAAAGAATACCACTCTCCTTGGATACTGGGCAAATGAGTTTGACTGTATATTTTAGTATAACAATCACACAGAGTAGTGGAAAATAATCACATACTATTTCCCCTAAGAATAAAGTTATTAGCACATCGTGGCTGCTTGGAAGTTTATTTTTGTTCTCCTATATAAATGTTTTATACACTGCTTTACCAAAACCTATAAAATTGAAAATGATATTTAAAGTTACCAAAATATAAATTAAATAATTCGATTTTAATGACAATGATTTCCTTTTTATATTATTTTTATATAGATTAATAGAGAGAGCAAAGTCAATTATGTGACAAATTTAATAAAATATTAAACACTAATCAAAAAAATGGAAATAAGAAGTCAGCATAATTCTGGAAAATTCAGTTGTCATCTTTACATTAAACATGCTCAAATACAAAATGTCCTTCCTACTTGTTGCCTTAATTATAGGTGCTTCAAAAAACCTAGTCTAACAAATATCATATGATATCACTTGTATGTGGGATTTAAAATATGATACAAAAGAACTTATTTACAAAAGAGAAACAGACTCACAGACATAGAAAACAAAACTGTGGTTACCAAAGAGGAAAGGGGGTGGGGGAGGGATAAATTAGGAGTTTGGGATTAGCAGATACAAACTTCTATAGATAAACAACAAGGTCATACTGCATAGCACAGGAAACTATATTCAATATCCTGTAATAAACCATAATTGAAAAGAATACAAAAAAGAATTTTTATATATTTATATAATTGCATCACTTTGCTGTACACCAGAAACTAACACAATATTGTAAATTGACTATACTTCATTAAAAAAAACCTAGTTTACCATTTTAGAAAGAAAATGAATATGTTTATTTTTATTTCATTATTTTTGATGAAGCATTATTATTAGAATAGTTAATGGAAATTGAATGCAAGTTGTGTATTTCAGATATAGGCCATGTTTTCAGTAGATATTTGTCCGTTTAAAAGCAAA
Source organism: Physeter macrocephalus (assembly GCF_002837175.3). Taxonomy (NCBI): domain Eukaryota; kingdom Metazoa; phylum Chordata; class Mammalia; order Artiodactyla; family Physeteridae; genus Physeter; species Physeter macrocephalus. The sequence continues at coordinate 86,154,618 of NC_041221.1, read as the reverse complement.
TAAAGATACAATCAAAAGTTCAAGGAAAAAAACATTTTTTACTCCAGTTTTAAAGTGATTTCCAAATATCGAAGATCCTTTATTTCAAATACATCACAGATTTACCCTTTTCTCTTATAATCTCACACTGATACAAACAGCAAACTCTTTTTTTAAAACAAATATTTTAAAAAATTTTTATTTTATATTGGAGCATAGTTGATAAACAGTGTTGTGCTGGTTAGATATACATGTATCTATTCTTTTTCAAATTATTTTCCCATTTAGGTTATTATAGAATATTGAGCCCTGTTCCCTGTGCTATACAGTAGGTCCTTGCTGGTTATCTATTTTAAATACAGCAGTGTGTACATGTCAATCCCAAACTCCCAATCTATCCCTCTCCCCCACCCTTCCCCCCGGTAAACTAAGTTCATTTCCTAAGTCTATAAGTCTGTTTCCATTTTGCGAATAAGTTCATTTTTATCATTTTTTTAGATTCCACATGTAAGGGATATCATATGATTTTTGTTTTTCTCTATCTGACTTACTTCACTTAGTATGATAATCTCCAGGTCCATCCATGTTGTTGCAAATGGCATTACTTCATTCTTTTTAATGGCTGAGTAATATTCCATTGTATATATGTACCACTTTTTCTTTATCCATTCATCTGTTGATGGACATTTAGGTTGTTTTCATGTCTTAGCTATTGTAAAGAGCACTGCAATGAATATTGGGGTGCATGTATCCTTTCAAACCACATTTTTCTCCAGATGTATGCCCAGGAGTGGTATTGCTGGATCATATAGTAGCTCTATTTTTAGTTTCTTAAGGAACCTCCACACTGTTCTCTATAGTGGCTGCACCAATTTACACTCCCACCACTCCCTTATAGTGTAGGAAACTATAAGATGCTGATGAAAGAAATCAAAGATGACACAAACAGATGGAAAGATATACCATGTTCTTGGATTGGAAGAATCAATATTGTCAAAATGACTATATTACCCAAGGAAATCTACAGATTTAATGCAAAACCTATGAAATTACCAGTGGCATTTTTCACAGAACTAGAACAAAAAATCTTAAAATTTGTATGGAGACACAAAAGACCCCAAATAGTAAAAGCAATCTTGAGAAAGTAAAACAGAGCTGGGGCAATCAGGCTCCCTGACTTCAGACTATACTCCAAAGCTAGAGTCATCAAAACAGTGTGGCACTGGCACAAAAACAGAAATATAGATCAATGGAATAGAATAGAAAGCCCAGAAATAAACCCATGCACCTATGGTCAATTAAACTACAACAGAGAACACAAGATTATACAATGGAGGAAAGACAGACTCTTCAATAAATGGTGCTGGGAAAACTGTACAGCTACAGGTAAAAAAAAAAATGAAATTAGAACATTCTTTAATACCATACACAAAAATAAACTCAAAATGGATTAAGACCTAAATATAAGACCAGATACTATAAAACTCTTAGAGGAAAATATAGGCAGAACACACTTTGACATAAATCACAGCAATATCTTTTCTAAGCTGTCGCCTAGAGTAATGGAAACAGCAACCTCTTTAAAAGACCTCTTTGCCTTGATATTTCTTTTCCAACCTATTTTCAATATTTCTCTTTTTTTAACAATGGCTCTTTTTTGTGTGTGGTAGGAATACTTAACATAAGATATACTGTCAACAAAATTTTAAGTGTAAAATACATTATTGTTGACTATATGCACAATGTGATATTTTTGATATTTCAGTCAGACAGATAGATTCAAAGTACTATTAACATCATATAACACATCTTTTCAAGAATGTCGGTCTGAGGTTCTCTTCTTAGTTTTATGTTAGGAATCAACACAAAATGATTGTATTCGCTCCAATTCAAACTTTTATTTTGTTATCCACCAAAACAAAACTATTATTACAACTTCACGCATTTCTCTTCACAGCACACTTCTTGCTAAAGTTTACCTTCTTGTCCTTGCTCAGGGAAGTTTCTTAGTCTGAATAAACTGTGCTCCCATCCCTTCTCCATGCACATACACACCTCTTTAAATCACATATACTGTTTGAAGCAAGCTGAGTTCTTAATTTTCTATGATATCTTTATTATTTACTGTAATGCCTGAAGAGATTTTTTCTCTTAAATATTATAATCTGTGACATAGAGATTTCAATACTATTCTATGTAGAACAAACTATGCTGCCTTTGTTGTCTTCTCCCTTCCCTCCTTCATGCCTTCCCTCTCTTCCTCCCTATCAAATGTATATAATGAAATGTATATAATAAAATTATATATGAAAATATATGTGTTTATGTATACATTTAATTATATACATAATATGCATATTATATTATAAAATAAAACTGTACTTCCTCTCTCCCCCTCCTGCCTGCTTTTCTTTCTTCCTCTTTCCCTCAAATATATTTTAAAGTTTTGATGATAGAATGAAATGTGATTATCGATTTTTCTTATATATTCCTTATAAAATAAACAGCATGAAACAGAGAGGTCACTACCAAATTCTAATTAAGGAAAATGTGGCATTTATTTTCATCAGAAAATATAAACATTTTTCAGTAATTCTATGTAATATGTGTGCTCTCTGAGTCTGGGACTTCATATTTTTCAAACACAAATCTAAACTACAGTGAGGTATCACCTCACGTCAGAATGGCTGTCATCAAAAGTCTACAAATAATAAATGTTGCAGAGGGTGTGGAGAAAGGGGAATCCTCCTCCACTGTTGGTGGGAATGCAAATTGATACAGCCACTATGGAGAACAGTATGGAGGTTCCTTAAAAAACTAAAAATAGAGTTACCGTGTGATCCAGCAATTCCACTCCTGGGCATATATCCAGAAAAGACAAAAACTCTAATTTGAAAAGATAATGCACCCTAATGTTCATAGCAGCGATATTTACAATAGCCAGGACATGAAAGCAACGTAAAAGTCCATCAACAGATGAATGGATAAAGAAGATGTGATGTGTGTGTATATATATATATATATATATAATCAATTATATATATATAATTTATATATAATAAATTAAAAACATTGTAAATCAACTATACTTCAATTAAAAAAAGAAATTTTAGTAATATTCCTTTGATGAAAGAAGCACATTGAAACTTTTCACAGTACAAAATGGTAGATGTAGATCTTTAGTAAATATTGCATGAGTGGAAGAAGGAAGGTAGGCGTTAAAAGAAGGGACGGAAAGGAAATTAAAAAATAGACATGATTGAAAGTGAAGCTCAGAGTCAATGCAGTGTAGTAAGTAATAGCCCAGACTCTGGATCTGAATCTCTTGGCTTGAATCCTGATTTGATATGTGACCATGCACAAATACCCTGGCATTCATAATTTCAACATCTCTGTGAATTTAATGGAGAAAATCATGACGCTCTTCCTAAGGTCGTTTGAAGGATTAAATGAAATAAAAATGTTAACATTTAGCATAGTACCGGCTATATGTCTAATACTTAAGAAATGACCATAGTATCATTATTATCATTATCAATAAGAGTTAAGTTCAGCTTTCCTTTAATGTTACTTCCTTTTCTTCCAAAACTTTACATGAAAGCAACGTAAAAGTCCATCAACAGATGAGAATGGATAAAGAAGATGTGGTGTGTGTGTATATATATATATATATATAATCAATTATATATATATAATTTATATATAATAAATTAAAAACATTGTAAATCAACTATACTTCAATTAAAAAAAGAAATTTTAGTAATATTCCTTTGATGAAAGAAGCACATTGAAACTTTTCACAGTACAAAATGGTAGATGTAGATCTTTAGTAAATATTGCATGAGTGGAAGAAGGAAGGTAGGCGTTAAAAGAAGGGACGGAAAGGAAATTAAAAAATAGACATGATTGAAAGTGAAGCTCAGAGTCAATGCAGTGTAGTAAGTAATAGCCCAGACTCTGGATCTGAATCTCTTGGCTTGAATCCTGATTTGATATGTGACCATGCACAAATACCCTGGCATTCATAATTTCAACATCTCTGTGAATTTAATGGAGAAAATCATGACGCTCTTCCTAAGGTCGTTTGAAGGATTAAATGAAATAAAAATGTTAACATTTAGCATAGTACCGGCTATATGTCTAATACTTAAGAAATGACCATAGTATCATTATTATCATTATCAATAAGAGTTAAGTTCAGCTTTCCTTTAATGTTACTTCCTTTTCTTCCAAAACTTTACTGTTTATTTTATTTTTAGGGTGTGGCGGAAAAAAGAGGGATTCTTTCTGTTTCATTACTACGGACTTAAATATATCTTGATGCTATTTATTGAAAACATAATTCTTTGTGCACTTCATGTAGTTCCTCATTGTACTTGCATAATAAAAACAAGTTACTTAAAATGTATTACTATTAATAAACATAAACTATCAGTTAAATAGGAAAAATTGTGGTAGCTCATGATATCATCAGAGAAAAGATAGTTTTGTATTTAAATGAACATCAGAAATAAAGTTTTCTGTGATATAGTGTGATATTAAAACTCATTGCATTTACCCTAAGCTGATTTTTACTTGATGCTGACTATAAAATCAAACATAAGCAAACAAACACAGAAGCAATACTCAGTGACCCAATAGGAGTAAAGAATTCTGCAGGTTCTACCCTCCTTCTGTCTTTGTCCTCAGAGATGGAAGAAGGAAATAAAAGTGCAAGAACCAAAAGTTGTCACAATGGGCTCTTGGCAAGACCTGCCTTTCTGCTTTCATCCTCAGCGTGTCAGAGACCTCTCCTGTCTTCTCTCAGCATCATTCATGATTATGGACTCCTTTCACACCAAAAAAATCCCTCCAGATATCCATTTAGAATCCTTACACTGGTTGGGCATTACTGTTTCCCATAATCTGTCCTGAAAAGCCCTGCTGTCTCAGCTGTTGTTTGGAATCTTCTCCCGGATGGGAAGATGGGCATGGAATATATCCTATTTCTGCTACAGTAAAAGAAATATTTTAGACATCTCTAATTGTGGCATATTTCTCTCAAAAAGAAGTGTTATGAAAATAATCTTCATAACTTATATTTAAAACCTAAACATTTGCATTATATTAGCTGATTTCAAAACCTATGTACTTTTTACAACATTACATTAATGGAAAATTTTACTCCAATTTCTAAACATCAGATTTGCAAACTCTTCCAGCACAATTCATTTATTAATTGAGAATATTTTGCAATGTAATTGATCAGTCTATATATAAAATTAAAATTTATGAAAAAGTATGAATTTTAATATTGCGGTAATTAGCAAAATGCTTCATGGAAGAATAAATATTCAGGTTTTAAACACTTTGAGGGTGGAAAATGATGTATGTAAGATGACCAGTTTATTTAAAATCATAAATATCATTCAGGCGTGTAATCCTATTTTTTGTAGAAAAATATAATGCTTTTCTCACATCTATTCAAACTGAGTTGAGATTTCAAGAATATCAGAATACAAGTTTTGGCTTGCTCAGTTATTTTATAATATATAAACTTTGAAGTATCTACTAAGATATAACTTCAGTTATTAATTTTCAAAATTGAAAATCTTAACCTAACCTCTCTCTGATATGTCTGTAAGATATATTAGAAGTGAGATTAAAAGACATGCATTTCCGGGCGTCCCTGGTGGTGTAGAGGTTGAGAGACCGCCTGCCGATGCAGGGGACACGGGTTCGTGCCCCAGTCCAGGAAGATCCCACCTGCCGCGGAGCGGCTGGGCCCGTGAGCCATGGCTGCTGAGCCTGCGCGTCCGGAGCCTGTGCTCCGCAGCGGGAGAGGCCACAGCAGTGAGAGGCCCGCGTACCGCAAAAAAAAAAAACAAGACATGCATTTCCAAAATTATTTTGTAAAATGAAAAACAGAGAGTTACCTTTTAAAGCAGCGCTCATTTATTAGATTTTGTCTCATTAAAATGTTTTCTCATTTTATATCTGTGTTATAGATTAGTCCAGTTTTCATGTGGATTTTAACTGCATACATTGTAAAAAAAAAAAATTTCACAGGACATGATTTTGTCATAGAACATTTTAGTTTCTCACTGCTGTCTCAATAGACATGCAAAACAGTAGGGATTAGCATAGTTCCCTTTGACTGATGGATTCATGGCTTTCAATTTCCCTGAGAAGCAGCTGTAACATTCAGATGAGCTGATCTAGGAAGCTTGTCATTTCAATGATCCTCTGGGGACTGTCACGGACAGCAGAATCAATTTACAATTAATGAAGCAAATGTATGTTGTGAAGAAGAACCTGATAAGTTCCTTCAGCAACTGTCATGGACAAAGATTTCATATCAAACTGGTTAGCCTGGCCCTCATTCAGCTAGGTGAGGTCTATATAAGTGAGATTGTGAGAGAGTATTTGAAATGCTACTGTCTATAAACAACAGAAGAACTCTACAAGCTCCATTCATTTAAACTAGTCTTTACAGAGTGGGAAGTCACCTTAATGTCATATCTCATTACTTTGATTTAGTCCCCGATTTCATTAGAAAAAAATAATGATAGTACATCATTCAAGGCTTTTTTATTCACAGACTTACATTCTCTAGGCAATTTTTCTACCATTTAGCTATTTGAGAAAATATTTGAAAGAGAAAATTAACATACTCTTTCTGTCACTAACTCAAAGGGGTCTTGAATCAAATTGATCCAATGATAATATCAGTACTTGTTTTCTTTCACCACATGCAAAAGTATAAATAGTAAATATAAACTGAAAATTCTTCCAGGATTAAAGTATCATGTATTAATTTATTTATCAAAATGAAGCAGCCAAAAAGGGGAAATTCCTGGCTATTTGACATGAAAGAATGATTTCATATATTAGTGAATGAATGTTTTTGCCCTAATAGTATTTATTCTTTTAATGATGTAATTATGTGATAAAATAATACTTTTTCTTTGGTCTTTACTCTCCACAAGTACAGCCAAATTAGATGTGGCTGCATTAATAGATGTGAAGCAAATTTACACTGACACACAAAAACTTAATATATTTTATGTGTGCATATTTATATATACACACACATATATACATGCACACACACACACACACACACAGTGAAATTTCTACAGTGTCTGAATTTAAAATCATATTTGTTTCTGAAAAGGAAATGGTTCTTACTCTTTTAGAAGTTGTAAAATCCTATATTTTCATTTTTTTTAAAAAACAAATCCTCTTCTTTTTTCCCTCTCTGCAAAGTTGTTTGACATTTAGAGCATCATAGTTGTGAATTACAATTAATTTGAATTTCGGAAATGTCATTTTACTTCTTGAAATAAACAGAGGTACTTGATTTCTGGATTATTGCTGTGAACTTCTTTATAATTATAATGTGTCTTTAAAAAATATTTATTTATTTTGTTAGTTTGAGCTGGGTCTTAGTTGCGGCACGCGGGATCTTCATTGAGGCGCGCAAGATCTTTTAGTTGTGGCGTGCAAACATCTTACTTGTGACATACGGACTCAGTTGTGGCATGCGGACTTTTTTTTTTTTAATTTTATTTATTTTTGGCTGCATTGGGTCTTCATTGATGCTCTGGCTTTCTCTAGCTGCGGCGAGCCGGGGCCACTCTTCATTGCTGTGCGCGGGCCTCTCATTGCGGTGGCCTCTCCTGCCTCAGAGCACGGGCTCTAGATGCACAGGCTTAGTAGCTGTGGCGAGTGGGCTCAGTAGTTGTGGTTTGTGGGCTCTAGAGCGCAGGCTCAGTAGTTGTGGCGCACGGGCTTAGCCACTCCGAGGCATGTGGGATCTTCCCGGACCAGGGATCGAACCCGTGTCCCCTCCATTGGCAGGCGGACTCCCAACCACTGCACCACCAGGGAAGCCCCGGACTTCTTCTTGGTTGCAGCATGCAGACTCTCAGTCGCTGCATGCTAAATCTTAGTTGTGGCATGCATGCGAGATCTAGTTCCCTGACCAGGGATGGAACCCGGGCCCCCTGCATTGGGAGCACGGAGTCTTACCCACTGGACAACCAGGGACGTCCCCGTGTCCCCTTTTAATTGGAATATTCTGGCATTATGAAGTCTGATATTCAAGAAACAGAGTAGAGTGGTGAGAAAATCTTGAGGGTTTAAATCAGATAAAACTGAGCTTGAATTCTGGCTGTAGTTTTTTTTAGTTGAATTCTCCATTTGGAAATTGCCTAAACTCTCAGCCTCACTGTTCTTATCATCAATCTACCTTTAATTTCAAGGATTAAAACAGATGATATTCAAATTACTTAGAATAGTTCCCATCACATAGTAGCTTCCATCTCAAGTATATATTACTCCATAAGAAATTTATCTTTAAAAGAAAAACTTTCAAAAGATGCCTCATTTTTCTTTTATGTCTAATATCTGGTTTCTATTATTCCCATGAGCATGTGTTTTTGAGTAAATTATGAATACAAATTTTATTTTTTTAATTTTTCATTTTATTATTTTTTTCATTTTATTTTTCAGTATTAATTCATGGTAATAATAAAAATTTACCAGCTCTAAATATTCTCTGTTCAAATCTATATGATAATCTGTCATACAGTCTTCTTTTCCATCTTTTGTCAATTTTTATCTCCTATGTGCTACTTATTGTCATTCAGACATTACAGAGATAGGTTATTCTAAATGAGGTTTAAGACACTCAGTATAACACATTATTTGATTTCTCCTCATTTTCTGAGTCAGAAATTTTTCTGGGCTTTCTAGTTATTCTAACTAGATGTTGAAACCAGTTAACAACTTTTTCTCAAACAAATGCAAATAGTAGGAACATAGCCTGGGTCCAACCAGACAAATAAGCAGATAGTCTCTTTACCTGGTGAATTTGGCAAAATAAACTCAATTCTATACAAGTAAATCCAAGTGTCAAACACACCAAAGTTATGTTTAGCTAAGTGTGCTAGGCAACTGTAGAAAACATAACAGGGTTTTAATGAGAATGCAATGGAAAAAGCTAAGAGAACAAAAACTGCTTAAAGTAGACTTTATGTTCCCAAACAGAAATTTTCATTTCACATACAGAACAATTTTAACAACCTCTGCAAGTGTCCACCACTGCAATTGTCTTCATAAAACAACATGCTTCTTGTTATCAAAAGGCCTTCAGTTTACTGAAACATTTAGCCCAGTGTTTATGGACACGGGGGTCTGAACCAGACTGCCTAGTTACACATCCTGGCTTCACTTACTACTGGGGACCTTGGGCTAATTACTCAACATCCCTCTAAGCATTAGTTTAAAAAAAATCATAGTATGAGCATCTGGAATAGAGTAAATGTTCAGCATATATTGTCTTTTATTATATTTTTCAGGAATAATATATCCTCTTGCTTATCATGTCAAATATTAAGCAGACTAATTTTTAAATTTCTTGTTTATTGTTCTTTGGAATTAAATCTTGGTTTAACATTTCTTAATTTTTATTTGCCAAGTGTCAAATATAATTTTGCCCTTTAAAAACTATTCTCTGAATTTTTGTATTTATGTTAAGGACATCTGTCTCAGCTTTTGATGGAATAGTGATTAGTTTTTTTAGCAAAAGTATATATATAGTTGCCAAAAAATAAATAATGTATACATTAGAAAATTCAATTTTTCTTGTTGAAAAACTGGACTTGCAGTTTTTAAATTATATTTTTCAATTGCATTTGTATTCAGAATGAAGTACAGAGAGCTTAAAAATTCTGAAATAAGAGGAATATTGTATGCAATTTTTTTAGCAGATATGTATTTTGTATGGCACATTTTACTGTGAAAGGGACTTTGGCTCACATTTTTTTATTCCTAATTGTAAATTGCTGATAGCATTATGCCAGCTTTGCAATGTGTGAATATTTCTACACCATGGCAGGAAATGTTTGTAAGGTGTAGCTGTATTCCTGAAAATAATGCTCAGGATATAGTGAGAGTCACAGACTTACACAGTAGGGTACATCACTAGAACCATGCAATCTAGTAATATATGTCACACTTGCCGTATGCTCTGATAAATTTTTCTTGTGTTGTTAAACACGAAACACACCTTTTCTTGCTTTCAGTGTTTTCCTCTCACGTCTTCTTTATAGTTTCTTTATCCCCCATCCTTCTGTTTTCATTCTCCCATCTTAGGTCTAGGATGGTGCTTCCTTTTTATAGGGAAGTGATTTCATTGGAAAGTTAAAAAGAAATAACATGGTGACTCCTAAAAGACTTTTCATATTATATAAATGGCCATATATATGAATTGTCTATCCCTTGAGTAGTCAAGGATTTCACCTTGAATAGTCTTAGAAGGGTAAGGGAACTCCAAAGTGAAACTCTGTATTTTGTCAAATAAGACACTCTGTCCCCTTAAATGTGATCAAGTATTTGGAATTTGCAGTTAATACTACTGAAAAAAGGTATAATGGAAAATTGAATCTGTAAGTTATCTTTACTAGATATAAAATAATGAAAACATACCTTGGTACAGAATAATTATTTAGTCTCATAATGAACCATCAAAATAAATTAATAAACACTAAAATGTTATTTATTATGTAATTGTATGTAAATATAAAGTATGTGGTGCACTTAGGTTGCCTTCAGCTAGTTGTATTTACATACTAAATGAAATATGGATTTTTGATAATTAAAATAAATACTCATTTATCTTTTAATTATTGCAAATTATCTCAGTTACCAGGCAAATTCAGTATTACCTGATAAATAACTATCAGCTTCTGTAAATAATGTTATTCTTTAATTTTCTTCAGTAAAAAAAGGATTTTTTCCCCATTATAACTGATTTAGATTGGTGAGAGTGAACCATACTCTTGAAAACTCTGACTTTTATGTAGTGATACTTGGAAATATTTACAATTATCTTTAAAAATATTTTGCTATGTTCAAAGATTTGCATGAATTTAACTGTCAAGGTCAGAAATAGCTTCCATCCGAGTTAAAGATTCTATCCCCTGAGGACATCAACTAATATGTCAAAGGTCATCAGTTTTATACCTGATTATAATTAAGTACATGTTGACATAGATCTGATTTATTGCCCTACCAGGACTGTCAACTTCAGGGTAGACTATTTGTTTTAATGGGAGTGGATTTTTGTTTCTTGCTTATCAGAGGAATTCTGTTAACTTTAAAAGGGTTAGCAGAAGATGATTGGAAAACAAAATCCCAATTAACTCCCAATTATATAATTTTATTTAAAATTTTTATTTTATTATGGTGTGCTAATCTATATAAAAGTAATAGATGATAACAGTACTTTCTATTTATTGATATATAAAAATGTATTTAAATGCATTTCATGATAATTGAGGGGAAAAAACAGTTCTAATGTCACTTGAAAGTTTAAGATTTGTTTCCTCCTCATGGAGATTATATTGTATCAGTGCTGGGGATGTGGTCTGCAAAGCACAGAGAAAAGAAATAAAAATAGGTTTTAACTGTAGTATTCTTTGTGATATTGAACCAGAGTCTATATTTATTTGCAAAGTAACATAGGAAATTGAGTTAATTATAAGTAGATTTAGAAAGGAAACAAAATATATTTTCTGTTACAACTATCTAAATGTTTATTTTTGAATGTGTGTGGGGGGAGGTGCTAAAATCTGCCACTTAAATTTATAAAAGAAATGCCTAAAATTGTTATGTGACCTATGTGATACAGTCAAATTGTTCTATTCACTTTATAAACATCATATATGTGAGCATATGTGTGTATTATTGCACTCAAGCATGGGAATAAAAAGATTGGAATTTTAACATCTACCATTTTACAGATTATGAATATACAGCATGCCTACTCGCCCTATACTTGTAAATGTATTTTAATATTATATAAAACACATTTGATCGTTTAAAAGCTTCTTTACTAATTTCTTTTATTCTTTCCATATTCTTTATGAACACTTAACAGGAACACTTTATCCCCCTTGAAATGTATTACTTGTTTGAAACAAATAGTGTTATCTGTTCTAATTTACTTTGTATGAATTGCCAGAGCTTCATATCTTGGAAGTTTACATATTCATACTCTACCAATAACTTTACTAATGACTTCCAAGCTTATATTTGAGACAGATATTTTATGCTTGTTTTATGGAATAAGTATAAAGATACAGAGCATACTATTAGTGTTTATGAGTACTTCATTTTGATAATACTTAAAGATACAGTGAGTAATATTCTTAGTGTTTATGTTTATCAGTACTACAATCTGACAATATTTGATTAATTTCCTAGATTTTCAGGTTCATTTAATAAAGTGATTACTAGAGGAATAAATATACTTCTAATAATCTCATGAAGAAAGCATTAAGCTAACGATAAACAACCACTTAGCAACTTGAATTTTGAATAAAATGCATCGATCAAATTTGTGTTTCCAGAATGAGATAGGAACTAGTATGAAGTATGTTAGTTGAAGCTCTCTGACTCCAAAACCTTTTCTCAATGTGCTAGATAAAGTTTCTGCTCATTTATGGGTATTGTAAAGTTATATCTTCTTCATGAATATTCTAAATTATTCTTAATGTACATGTCCATATTTAAATTCTATAGGATATTATAAAATATCTTGTATATTTGTTAGGTTTTATAAGCAGTATAAATAACATTGTTTCAAACACTGGAAATTGATATGTAACTATTTGCTTAGCAAGAATTTTAATTCTACCTAATAAACTTTTAAATATTATCTAAAATTCATTAAATAATTTGTAATACACCTGGTAATGAAATATAAATTTGAATCATAGTTCAGAACCACATTTATTTATGTGGGCAAGGGAGAAAGAAAAGTATATTTGTGTCTGTATGGAAAGAAATAGTGATTAAATAGGTACACCTGCTATGTTACATAAAATTCAATATCATTCCCTATTACAACATTCTTTAAGCACTTGTTTTGCAGAGGCAGTGTGCTAAATATTGCTGGTAAAGCTGTTAATCAAATAGGGCCATCACATTTATTGTTTTTTTCTATAAAATCAGAGAAATAAACATCTGAACAAGTAGTAATTCATAATGATAAATTATTTAATACATATGTACAATATGTATAAAGTGCTACAGAAACACAAAATGAGCAATGCATTAATTTTTCAGTGATAGGACAATGGAGACTTTAAGGGAAGTTACAATTTGGAAGACATGTTTCTTTTGGACCTTAAAGAATAAAGGTAATTTTTATGGTGATGTAAACAGTGATGCCAAAAATACTGTCAAGGCTGGTGGATGGAATTCCACAAAAAGAAATGATCATGAGATAAAAAGTGTGTTGTGGTGTAAAAAGTTTTCAAGTATGGGAAGGATAAGGTAAAAACTTTTCAGAAGGAGAATCTTTTGACATTGGAAAGGATGTAAGGGAGTGGGAAGGCAGGGAGATAATCTAAGAGGCTATTATTGTAAGAACTACCTCCATAAATAATATATAATGAAACATTTTTAGAAGGTAATCATAGTTTTATATCTACTAATAGGACTGAGGAACATAGTCTAAAATTATTTTTTTTTTACAAAATATACTAATCTAAAATTAATCTGACATTGTTATTTGTGTTCTAACATAAAATTGTTAACTAATAATTTTTATAAGTATTCCTTCATTTATTATTTCTGGAAAAATTATCTATATAAATTAAGAGTATTTTAAAGTATACTCATAATTCACATGAATAATTTATATAGATAATTGATTTTTATATATAATGTGGTTATGTATTTGATCACTAACGACTTTGCTGCTCAAAATATTAGAGCACATTAAGAAAACTCTTCCCCAGATCTTATGGTTCTGCACCGTGTTTGGGAATTACAGAATGAAGGATATGTTTTTAAAAGTATCTAAATCCTAATAATTCAAATTCATTGATAAATGTATTTGGTACAGAAAGACATTTTTTTCTTAAAGGTATTAGGTAATAATACCCTTCTACCTGAAGGAAAGGATTGAACTAATATTCATCTAAAAGAACATTTAAATATTTAAGTCTATTTTTCCAAGGTTCACCTTTTATATTGTTTCCTGAGAGAGTTATGTATAAAGTTATAGACATCACATTTGGATACATTTTATACACAATTACATATTATGGCATACATTAAGAATTTCACAAAATATTGTGTGACAGTTAATCGTGAAGTAAAGTCAAGAGGAAGGCTGAATGACCTGTTTTAAGTGGCAGAAAATGGCCCCAAATGCCTGATTCATCCTTTTTCCATCCATAGAAAAATTATGTATGACATAATATAAAGATACATTCATGGTTATGCTATGGAACATAAAAAAGTAAAATTTTAGCCCATAAGAATAGCTGATGAGTTCCAGAAGTGAAGTCAACAAACGATTTAACTCATTCTACTGGAAAGACAATTACTTTAAGAAAAATAGCTAAAATACACCTGTGATTTCATTTAAGAGGATAACATTAAGCACCATCCCTGGAATTATGCTCCTTATATAAATTATTCTTGTTTACTACAATTTATAATCAGTCAATTGATAACGCATGTAGTGGTAGAAGGTAATCTCAATATATAAGAGAAATGAGCCCTTATCTCTTGGTATTTGTCTTTGAAGAAAGCTACTTTGAACAACCTCTTAAATTTCAGCTAAGGCCTTGTGTGTACATAAAGGAGTTGTGTTTTGTTTTTCTAGGAGGTGTTCATCTTTCTCATCATTATTTTATTTTATCATAGTCAATGTTAAGTTCTTTAAGTAATGTCATGATTAATAACCCTTTCCCCAAATTCAGTCTATCATTTTGTTGTAATTTATAATACTGGAGTCAGATCAATAAGAACAGACTTATGTAATTTCTTGTTGGAAAATTTTGTTTCATTGCAATTCATCCCTCCTTTGTTAAGATCAGAATTAAAGAGCACAAGCCTATGTAATGGTTTATTACTTTATTTCACTTTCTGGTCTGCTGCTATGTTCATTTTAGTGTAAGGTACTTATTCTTCCTTCCTGGTCTTGTATCGGCAGCTGTTAGTTTTTTGATCTTTTGCCTTTATTTCTCTTCCTCAAGTAGTTTTGCACCAATGTACTTACTACATCCACTTCAATATGTTTTAAGAAACTATACATTCCACATAGTTAGTGCCTTATAAATCTTCCTAGAGTCACTTGAGGCTTGGTTAGATAGGTTATAAAGTATACATCATCATAAAGAGAAACAGCAAAAAAGTCTCTAAAAATATTATTCTTAGAAAAAAAATAACCCACAGGAAAAGAAGAGATATTTGAGTTTGGCTCTTAGAATTTTTAGAAGGGAATTCATGTCAAGAAAGACCAGAAATAACAGTCAGCTGTTTTCTTGGCAGAGATAGTAAAACAACTGAGTTGTGGAGTCAGCAGTTCCCACAAGTGGCCACAGAAGGAGGATTCCCAGGAGTGCATGGTAAGGGTGCTCATAGCCTTAGAAGAATTAATTGTACCTTTGTCTCCTGGGGATCTGGGATCATCACAAGAGAGACCTTCAGAGTAGGACAACAAGTAACATTAGTGCTGGTCCACTTCTATTGTCCTATTCTCTCCCCCCCCTTAATAATTATTCATCTAAATTGTTTGTCATAGACAACTATTGCATTTTGTATCACAAATTTCTTACTGAAATGCTGTTTTTGTATCCTTACACCAAAGTCTCTGCATTGATTCTTCAAGGATGGCCTTATTGGTGACACTCCAAAACTCACTCTGAGCCAATTAGGTATTTTAACTCTTTATTCCTGTATCTCCAATAACTGAAGAAAGAATTCATCACAATATCTAGATTAGGGCTAAACTTCAGGCCTCCGTACACTAGGATAGGGAATTAACAAGGACAAACAAATATGCTGAAGTACTATGTATAATTTAGCTAAGCCCTCTTGACAATTTGAAGCTCAATGATTGCCTCATGCAAAGTGTCAAGACATCACCCCACCAGCGTAGAATAAGGATGAGTGGAGAGAATGAAATCTTTGGGAAACACTGTCACCTCCTTCATATAACCTTCAACATTTTAGGGAGGCAAGTATCAAAAGTAACTTACTTGTGATCGCAGTTTGTTCTTTTTTGAAAAGTTTCTTCCTCTCCTTCCAGCATGAGAAGCCAGGAAATTTATCATAAGTAACTGGCTTACATTGGGTTATGGCACATTTGCTGCTTTCTCTTTGTAAAAGGTGTGGACTCCACACCAGACTCATGGTGTTCTCTCAGAGAACACACTGCCCATCTCTTCTGTCCTATTTTAGTTATCACTTCCCCCAACTCTTCAGTGGAAACCCTTTAGTCTCCAGACAAAAAACCAAATAAACTCCTTGGAATTTATTTTGAAGAGATATCATATGAGACTTAGGTGATTTCTTATAACTTATATTTCCAATGACTTTTGTTATTTACAAAATTACCTACGATACAGTAACATAATACAATTGTAATTATTAATTGGAACAAGAAAAACTATTGGAATCTTATATATATATATAAATAAATTTATTTTGATTTTCTTAAAAGTCAAGTTTAGAAAAAAAATAACTGTGATATATGGTCATCCTTCTATATTCTAAATGTTTTTAATAAGTACTTATTATGCGTGAAGCAAATAATGGGTGTTGGAAATACAAACATAAGAGAAGAATTCATATTCTTCATATTCTATTGGCAGAAAATAAAAGTAAGTAATAATATGGTGTGATATGTGTTGTAAAAACTTACGCTAAAATTACTAGGGAAGGGCAAAGGTCAGAGCAAACCTAGATTAGAGTCACCAAGAGCATGATTGAGCCTTGGAAAATTAGAATTTCATAAGCTGGAGTATTGAGAAAAAGGGCATTCATGTTAGCGTGAACATAATAACCACAGTAAGACATGAAAGACCATGGTGAGACTGGTAATGATGATTAAGTTGTAAGAGAAGCATGTTATTAAAAAAAATTAAACCTGAAAGTAGAAACGCAGTAATGCATTAAAACTAAATGCATTACAAAGCTAATCTTTTTAAAAACACTGTATGGTCACACAAATATATATCCATAAACAAGAATCTTCCTCATGACAAGTGGAAAATTCTACAGAAATGACAGTGAAGGTGAAGGAAAGTGCTAAGATATAGAAGATGTTTATGAAAAAGAAACAGCAGGGGCTTCCCTGGTGGCACAGTGGTTGAGAGTCCGCCTGCCGATGCAGGGGACACGGGTTCGTGCCCCGGTCCGGGAGGATCCCACATGCCGCGGAGCGGCTGGGCCCGTGAGCCATGGCCGCTGGGCCTGCGCGTCCGGAGCCTGTGCTCCGCAACGGGAGAGGCCCTCATGACAAGTGGAAAATTCTACAGAAATGACAGTGAAGGTGAAGGAAAGTGCCAAGATATAGAAGATGTTTATGAAAAAGAAACAGCAGGGGCTTCCCTGGTGGCGCAGTGGTTGAGAGTCCGCCTGCGGATGCAGGGAGCCTGTGCTCCGCAACGGGAGAGGCCCGCGTACCGCAAAAAAAAAAAAAAGAAAAGAAAAGAAACAGCAGAACTTTGGGTGTGAAGGGCAGTGAGGAAGGGCAAGAGCTTCAAGTTGTGTGGGTTTGGGTGTCATTGATTGAGTTAGAAAATACAAGATGAAAAACGAGTTTAGAGGGAAATCAACTTAAGATTACTGTACACATAACACTTTGAGAAAACTAAGTGATAATCAAAAATTTTTTAAATAATTACAATTATTTTGAAAGTCAGACAGAAGATAAGTTAAAGAGTGGGATATTCAAAAAGAAAATATCAGCATCGTGTGTGCTATGATTGAGGTCTTGAGAAGAAAAATGTCTTGCTTTGGTACCATCTGAAACCAAAGCCTAAAAGGAAAGCTTGTGGGGAGGAAGTTCTATCTGGGAGGTGATTCTAGGAAACACCTGAGTGTAGGCAGGGAAACTGAGGTAGAGAAGGAGAAAAAGTAGGCATTTTTGAAGTCATTGCTGTGGACAGTAGGGTCTGATTCAACAGAGACCCATTGCAGAATTGATTACCCTTCAGAAGGAAGGCTGAGCATTTCTTTGTAGGCAGCCATCTCCCACCAGATGAGGGTTGGCTCTGAGTATGTTAACCTCCACCCCCACACTTCCTGACTGCGGGCTTGGTAAAAGAATACTGAGGTGGAAAAGCAGAGAGCCACTTGGGAGAGCTTGAGAAAGGACTGACAGAGTGCTTGAAATGAAATACTACAGTTTTTAATAAGCCTATGATTTTCAAGGAAACTATGTAAATATTTGAAAATATCTTATAGTGGATTATTAGCGTATTCCCTCCTAATAAGTATGACAAGATTTTCTTTTGAATTATCACATTAATTTTTTTGTAAACTAACTCATTTTCTTTAACTTGTAAAATAATCAATTCTTTCTTCTTCAAATATGGCCTCCCCTAAATTTATTTTTCTCTCCTTTTTTTTTGCAGACTCTTGTAATATAGAAATTGGCCTTTATCCATCTAATAACTGTATATCTTATATTTTATTTTATAAATTTCTTGTTTCTTTTTTATTAAATCTGGGAGGATTCCTAACCATGTCTACCTGATTATTAAATCTTTGCTGTATTCACTCTGCAATTCAATTCACTTATTTACTTCATTTTTAATTATTATAGTTTACAAAATCCAGGTTTACAAATTATCTATTCCTTATAACTGTCAGGTCTTGCTTTCTATATCAATAATCCTCTCTTTTTTCTTTGAAAATATTTATGATGCTTAATTTAAATTCTTGTTCTTATGACTTTATTCATTCTCCTTCTGGTTGTTATTTTTTTTTTTCTGGCTCTTCTAATTTATGATGTCCTTTTGCATGGTGATTGCACTCCTTGATATTTCATTATCTGTTGTGTGGGCTTATATTCCTCTGAAAGAATCATCTGCTTTGTTTAATAATTTTTATTTGGGTTGACAGATAAAAGCCCAGTGCTCCTCCTGATGAGTCAATGTCTATGTGTGTATTGAGGAGAGGGGGAGATATCCTCAAACAGAAAGCCTGGCATTTCATCTGGGCTGAAAAATCTCATTTGGTTCACATAATCAGGCCACTTTGGCCCTGAGGGAATCTCTCTGCATCACTGCTTAAAGCAAAGCTATTTCTGT
Organism: Physeter macrocephalus; assembly: GCF_002837175.3. Classification (NCBI taxonomy): domain Eukaryota; kingdom Metazoa; phylum Chordata; class Mammalia; order Artiodactyla; family Physeteridae; genus Physeter; species Physeter macrocephalus. The sequence goes on along the minus strand of NC_041221.1, from coordinate 86,135,533 downwards.
AAAGCTTACTCTCTACGGTTGTAATCACTTACCTCACAGAGTAAAAAGGAAAGGGATAAGTAATGACCAATCAGGGACATACATATTTGACTTCATCTCTTATTTTATTTTTCCCATCCCAGCCTGACTTATTGTCTTTTTTTTTTTTTAGCTGCAGTTGGGTTGATTCTGAGCTAGGGCTGCTGTGCTTTGTTTTGTTTTTGCAACCATGGTGTTTCTGGGCCTCCAAGTCGTCTGCCTGGGAAAGTATAAGGAAGGAAAAGCGTACAGTTAAAAAGCCCCCATGCCCATTCTCTGGCATCTGCCCCATTTTCACTTGAGACTGCCATTTCACCTACCCAAACATCTGATCTAACCACTATGTATCAGTCACCTGAAATATTTCTCACAGGAATTAAGTGGAATTCAGGGATAAATCAGCTTCCCTATTGCTACTCTTGGATCTCCTAGGCCCATACACCTATTTAGAATATATTATGAGAGAGGACAGTACATATGATGTTTCCTCCAATGATTATTGAATTATAGAAAAGTTATCCTCTGGGATCTGATTTATTTAATTTTAGATTTCCACAAAAAGTTGAAATCAATTGACCATAGATTCTAATAACGTCCTGATAGTTCACCAGCCCCCTGGTGAGAAGTACATTTGCTTTGATGACCTATTCTTGGAAACTTATACTTTGCTTATCACAAAATTGCTATGAAGTAAATAATTCCTTGGATGAAACCAATACTACATCCTTTATTGCTCTTATTGTTCAAGAATATGAAAGTTGGACTAAATTATTCTAGATTATTTCATATGGAACATTTAACTTTAGGCTGCATTTTAAATGTACTCTGATACCAGCTATTTCCCCCCATAACTTCTTTATCAGCAATAAAAATGAGCTAAGATAGAAGTAGTCTACATTTCTCATTGATGTGCTCAAGAAGCCAAATAGACTGTCTTTTGATTGTTCATCACAAGTGCTTACTGTCCTTCAGAAGATCGGGCTCTTTGGGTTAAGGCAGACTGAAATTAAAGTGAAGGTGACTGTATTTGAGTTGTCTTTTTTCTCTTTTGCTGAATATGTAACAATTACCCTGGAAAACTTCAGGAATAACAAAGAAAAAGGTAAAAGTAAGAAAGGTAAAGTGAGAGAAACACTTTCTTTTTATTTGCTTACCTCTCATCTCTAGTTAATTATTTAGATAAGGTAGGAAGAATTAGTAAAATTTCCTCTCCAGAGAAATACAGCTGAATCTTAGGATTTTAATCAAGTCAGAAGCCCTCCTTTAAATAACCATGAGAGACACCCAAGAAATTATGTAGGCTCTTTAGTTCACATAATAACCTACTTACTCCTACTCCTCCCATTCTATGTGGATCAGTAAAGAAACAATTGTTACATTTACTATATTATATATAATGAAGCCAATACAGTTGAAGGAATATTTCCTTGTTCAATATGAGCTTTCTGTAGTATTCCTGAAAATTATCTATTTTTGTGAGAGTGGCTTGCATTTAATGCAATAGGTTTTAAAAATCCACAATCCTATCATTCACAATGGCAGAAACTTCCCCTGGAAACTAGACCAGTGAGAATCTTTTTCCCATATTCACTTGGAGACCATGAACCCTTTTCGCCTTCTGCTAATTTCAAGATGAATTAGGTCCACCCAGTTATTTCAGGCTTATATATTTTTCCAAATATGCCGTATTTTATATTAAATGAGGATATGCTAGTGATCCATGTATCTGTGCTCTGTGGTAATGCCTACTTATCTCTTCTCTGTTAAGAAGTCATAATGAGACAGCTGACCCAGCTCTTTGCTAAGATACCTAGAATTGGGAGGAAAGGACCCTCCACAGACATAAGATTTGTCTCTCATTGGTAAGACTAACTTCTCCATGCCTTCTCTTGTCCGAGGCTTATGAGCAGAAAAGCCTTGGTCTGTGTGGTGTATTGTCATTGAAAATTAGAGAGTGCTGCTCTCTGAAGGGTGATGGAGTGATCACAGACATTTCAGTTACATCCATTCAGTTCAGGGAACAAAGAAACACCATGGAAAAACTTACATAATTATGTTTTTAAATGTCAAGAGTTGTATTAAATGCATGGGAAAAGATTTAACCTTCCTTTCTTTATTTAAAGGACTCTGTCAAAGCAACTGTATTGTTTAATGTGTTCTGAGATTGTATATCCTGAGGCTACTTGGGTTCCAGGAGGTTAATTTTATTTTTATAGATCCTTTTTCAGTTCACGGTGACTCAAAGTGACTCCCCAGTTGCATTCCTGAGACCTTTCCTCTGTCTTTATTTTCATGTATAAGTCTGCTTTGCATAAATGGTGTCACATGATATACAGAATAAATTATACTTTGCTTTAAATTTATTATATAGAAACACCCTTATCTTAAATCTAATAAGGTAGACAAGGGCATGAAGGTATATATTCTTCCTACCATTATCCTGGTAATTTAATTCCTTTCCAAATATAACAGTAGACTTACTTCAAATGCTTACATGAACTTTTTCTATAAAATAAAGATATTCAATACAATTTCTGCCAAAAATTCTTATCTCAAATAAATATATTTTTAGCAGGGAGATACTTAAACATTGGTAAGTCAATAATAGCAATGATATCATCTTGCATTATAATCTTGAAACTTAAACTTTCTAGTTATAATACTCAGTTACTCAATGAAATATAATACACATAAGCTAAATAAATCTGTGATCAAGAGCATCTTGAATGTTTGGGCATTCTCTGGGCCTGTCAGTCAGTCTATGATGAGCTGTGAGGAAAAAAAGGGTTTAAGATTGACATTTACATTTCTATTCTCACTGTGTCAGAACCCCTTCCCCATGAAACCATTTAAAATGAAATAATATTTACTTTTCTTAAATTCAGGTGCACTCAGTTGAATGATTTTGTAGCACCTGAGTTAGAGGGAGGTCACAAATGTGTTCACTCAGTTGACAGTAAAGGTTATTAAACAATAAAATTGAACAGTAAAGGTGATAGTGTTCATTCATCTTTTCTCAAAGTCAAAGTAGTCTTTGAAATAGTAATCCCTTGTTGATCACATCATTTGCAAATATTTTCTCCCAATCTGTAGGTTGTCTTTTTGTTTATGGTTTCCTTTGCTGTGAAAAGCTTTTAAGTTTAATTAGGTCCCATTTGTTTATTTTTGTTTTTATTTCCATTGCTCTAGGAGGTGGATCCAAAAAAGATATTGCTGCGATTTATGTCAGAGTGTTCTGCCTATGTTTTCCTCTAGGAGTTTTATAGTATCTGGTCTTACATTTAGGTCTTTAATCCATTTTGAGTTTATTTTTGTGTACAGTGTTAGAGAATGTTCTAATTTCATTCTTTTACATGCAGCTGTCCAATTTTCCCAGAACCACTTACTTGGAGAGACTGTCTTTTCTCCATTGCATATTTTTGCCTCCTTTGTCATAGATTAATTGACCATAGTTGTGTGCTTTTATTTCTGGGCTTTCTATCCTGTTCCACTGATCTATATTTCTGTTTTTGTGCCAGTACCATACTGTTTGATTACTGTAGCTTTGTACTATCACCTGAAGTCAGGGAGCCTGATTCTTCTAGCTTCGTTTTTCTTTGTCAAGATTTCTTTGGCTATTCGGGATCTTTTGTGCTTCCATACAAATTTTAATATTTTTTTTGTTCTGGTTCTGTGAAAAATGCCATTGGTAATTTGATAGGGATTGCATTGATTCTGTAGATTTCCTTGTGTAGTATAGTCGTTTTGACACTACTGATTCTTCCAATCCAATAATATATTTCCATCTGTTTGTGTCATCATTGATTTCTTTCATCTGCATCTTATAGTTTTCAGAGTACAGGTCTTTTGCCTTCTTAACATAACTAAAACACTATTGACTGTTAGGATAGACCTTAGTTTAAAGCTAGAAATTATTTATAGTTCATTGTAGTAAACAAAAGTAATTTTCTACTAGCTTAAAATTGTCTCATAAACTAAGTTTAAAAAAGGAAGATAATGTACAGCAGTATTTATATAAATGATAAAAATCTCATGAGCATCAGAATCATTGTTAAAGTCTAGTTTCCTACAAGCTAGGTATTTTGAATTTTTTTCATGATTCTTTTCACTTCAAAATCTAAGAATATGAAGTTGGATATAAGTACTGGGGAATTTTTAATTATATTAAATTCTTATGGAATAATTTTAAAAAAATATTTTTCTTTTCCACATCTGTCTCTCCTTCCCTTATTTTGTGTTCTCTTTCCCACTGTTATCATTAAATTTTAAATTTTTCTTCTCTTACCCTCTATTTTTCTCTGCACATTTTTCTGTATATAGTATACTGTATGTTTTGTATTGTGTAAGTTCCTAAGGAATTTATAAATCCTAGTCTATATCATCTACTCTGAAAACATATTTCTTATTTGGCTTTCTGGTAACTTCTGAAAATATTTTAGATATGAAACATTCAGCAGTAAACCATTTAAACTGAGATGTGGTAAAATTCCAAGTTAAGCCCTAGATTTCCATTCAAATTGTTCCAGTCTGTGAATATTCTCCATTCACAGCTGTGACCTTCAGCTGCTGAATGATTTCAGTGAATCCGACACTTTCACAAGGAGATTTTATCTAGCATACACATTATAGGTCAGATCTCACAGTAAAGGAAAGTATTTCCTTGGAAATTTATATCTGCATTATTTCTCTGTCAGTACCTATAGGTTACAGTTTATTTAGGTTGGGTTTTAAGAAACTAAATATTGAGGTTTATTTTAAAGCATTTTCAAATCAGTTCTCTAAATACTTGTTATATTACAATAAATTACTTCATTTAAATCAGCTCTTTTAAAAGAAAGATTTAGTTATAATACATAAGATTATTCACTTTTGTACTTACTAAACATGTATAATGCTCATAATATAAAAAGTGAACCGGCAATGATTTTTAAATGCTCATGGTGATAACAGTCTGAAGTGCCTTCCAGATAAGCTAATGGTCTAGGCTGCCTTTTGGGAAAATGGCCAATGCTTATTTTTATGGTCTGAAGTGAACCCTCAAATTTCATGTGAGACTTGGAACAAGGATTCCTGAAAAAGCAGTTGTGTATTGTTTGATCTCTCTCCATATGCAGGCCTCCAACTATCCATTTATTTATTTCTTGCTTAATCTATTATTGCCTAATTTTAAATTTCTTGCCCAATTGCCCTAGCTATGAACTCCAGTACAGTGTTGAGTAGTGGTAGCAAGAACAGAAAACCTAGTTATATTCTTGATCTTAGGAGAAAAGCTATCAGCCTTTAACCATTAAATATATAAAGTTAGCTGTGCTCATTTTATATATGTTCTTTATCAGGATGAGGATGTAGTCTTGTATTTCTAGTTTGCTGAGTATTTCCCCTATGAAGGGATATGGGATTATGTCACATGTTTTTTATGTTATATTGTGATAACCATGTGACTTTGGAGTTTATATAATAAATACACTCAGGTTCAGTAACCATTGTCTGGATATTTCTAAAGATCCCTCAAATTATCTTCCCAAGATCTAGAAATACAGACACAGACATTTGAGCCCTTTGGGCTTACTGCTGCCTTCTTTGTTCAGTTTCCACAATAACTCAGACCAAAATGGACAGGTTATTTTTGTATTTTCCCTTTCTGACTAGTGTGATGGTTAATTTATTTGCTAACTTAACTGGACAGAACATGTCCAGATATTTGGTCGATTATTATTCTGGGTGTTTTTGTGAGAGAGTTTTTGTATAACAGGAACATTTTAATCAGTAGAGTAAAGCAAATTGCCCTCCTTAATGTAAGTGTGCCTTATCCAATCATTTGAAGACCTGAATTGAATAGAATGACCAATCCTTCGCCAAGTAAGAGGTAATTCTCCAGAAGACTACCTTTGGACTTCTTCTGAAATATCAGATCTTCTTGTCTGCTTGTCCTTCTAACTGGAACGTCGACTCTTTCTGGGTCTTCACCTTGCTGGCTGGTTGGACTTGTCAGTCTCCATAATTGTGTGAGCCAATTTCTTACAATAAATCTCTTTCTAGATGCATGTTTTATTGGTTCTGTTTCTCTGGAGAACCCTGACTAATACAACTAACAAAGACTCCCTTGAATTATACTTTCCTCCTTCCCATATAAGCCTCAAATGTTAATGGACAACAGAAGATAAGCTTCAGGAATTTCCAAATGATTATAACCATTACACAATACCCCACACATTATAGAAGTTCAGCAGAATAATGTCACCTTATTAGTTGAGATGAATGCAGTGAGCTGACAAATAAAACCTGTGTATCCAAAAAATGTTTTGTACTCAGCAGAATTTTATTTTTCATCTTTTGATTCATTGGCATCTAAAAGTCAATCATGTCAATACTAGAATTCATGAATGATAAAAATTGTGTTTGTAAGGGTAATTTTTATATGCAGATTTCTTACAAGTATTCATCACTGCATTATAAAGTCTTTCATGGAGATATTTAATACACAAACATTCTCTTCAGCAATCTCTAGTAATCACATATAATATATTAAAAGTTACCTAGGCTGCTTACTTCATAATTATGTACATTGTTTTATTTGGTAGATTTTCTTATAAGTGTGAGAAATAATTGCTTTATTTGGTACATTTACTTATGTGTCAGAAACTGTAAAATAATGTAAATATTGTTCTTCAGTGATTTGCTCTTTGAAATCAAGACTACCAACATTTAGCTTTCCTTTTGTTGATTCAATAAATCATTAATGAGCAACATGTATGAGACCTATGATATGGCTTGGAGAAATGGTGATGAGAAAGACAGGCTCCATTCTGCCCATATAAGGAGTAAACAAAAGAAGTTTTGTTAATTGAAGAATAATTTGTGATTAAATGATGGGTAGAAATAACATATACAAGTAAGTGTAGATTTTTTAAAGTTTTGGAATGAAACTACTTAAAATCAAGATGAGTGAAGAAATGTGAAATTTTAATCTTTTTAAATTGATACTTTAAATTTAATGCAAAAATGATTTTGAATTATACTTATTAAAAATAAATGAGTACAAACTTTAAAAAATTTACATTATTAAAGTTTTCAGTTGAATATATAATAGTCATCTTTTTATAAGTCAAACATACATATTTTTTAAAAGAGGATTTTATTCCTTATGTATCTATTCTTTCACCCTTTCTAATATAATTGGAAAATTATTTGTTATGTTTCCTCTATCATATGTATACAAATGTATCCAAACATATATGTCCATACAGATTTGAACACACACACACAGAGACAAACAAATATCAACTCACAATTCTTTGAGTGAGGTCAACCTTCAGGGTATTAATGAGTATTTGAAAGTTCCTAAAAGTTACATTTGTGATTACTGAATCTGCTGAAATGTAAGTGACAAAACAAATGTGTTAAAACATTTTATAAATTTCTGAGGAGGTTTACATTGATTTTTTTTCCATTGGAGAAAAATATAGAATCAAATTCAACATGTGAATGTCAGATAATATGTTTGGGCTCAAAATACACCATGAATCAAAGATAGTTTGTATATAATGAACATGATACTTTATATGAGTAATATTATTTACTAGATTTGTCTTACTTAGAGGCATAGTTTGTTGAGGAGAAAAAATTAGACACTGCACAACTATAGGCATACCTCGTATTATTGCACTTTGCTTGACTGTGCTTCACAGATACTGTGTTTTTTACAAATTGAAGGTTTGTGGCGACCCTGAATCAAGCAGTCTGTTGGTGCCATTTTTCCAACAGCACATGCTCATTTCATGTCTCTGTGTCACATTTTGGTAATTCTCAAAATATTTCAAAGTTTTTCATTATTACTATATTTACTATGGCAATCTGTGATCAGTGATCTTTGATGTTACTATTGTAATTGTTTTGAGGTGACATGAACCACACCCTTAAAAGATGGTGAACTTAATAAGTGTGTGTGTTCTGACTACGTCACCAACCAGTCTTTCCCCTATCTCTCTCCATCTCCTGGGACCTCCCTGTTCCCTGAGACATAACAATATTAAATTAGGCCAATTATGTGGTAGAAGTAGCAAGAGAACTATAATTAGAAGATGTGATTGAATTGCTGTAATCTCATGATCAAATTTTAACAGATGAGAAGTTGCTTATTATGGGCGAACAAAGAGAGCAGTTTCTTGAGATGCAATCTACTCCTGTGAGGATGCTATGAAGATTGTTGAAATGACAACAAAGAATTTATAATATTACATAAACATCATTGAAAAATAAGTATACCTGTAAGTAAAATGTTATCAAACAACATTGCATTCTACAGAGAAATAATTCATAAAAGGAAGAGTCAATCAATGCAGCAAATTTCACTGTTGTCTTATTTTTCAGAAATTGACACAGCCACCCCAACCTTCAGCAACCACCACCCTGTTGAGTCAGCAGCCATCAACACTGAGGCAAGACCCTCCACTAGCAAAAAGATTACAGTTTGCTGAAAGCTCAGAGGATGGTTAGCATTTTTTGGCAGTAAAGTATTTTTAATTAAGGTATGCACATTTTTTAGATGTAATGCTATTGGACACTCAATAGACAACAGTGCTGTAAACATAAATTGTATATACACTGGGAAATTAAAAAATTTGTGTGACTAGCTGTATTGCAATATTTGCTTTATTGTAGTGGTCTGGAAGTGAACCCACAATGTCTCCAAGGTATGCCTGCCTTCCATAGCCTGAGATTTAGAAATTCATAGAGAGGAGGAGGAGGAGGGAATGGAGGGTATAAAGGAGGGAGGGAAGGAGAGGAAAAAGAAAGGGAAGGATGGAAGGAAGGCAGGGAGGGAAGGAGGGAGGGAGGGAGGAAGGAAGGAGAGAAGGAGATAAACTGACAATCTTTGGATGCTATGCCCCTGATAAGATTCTAGTAGCTCACTATGGTCTTTTTCAATAAAAATAAATCCCTTCAATTACCTATGTGAAACAGCTATTCTATATAATTTTTGTACAAAATTTCACACAGATTCCTTTCTCTTCTATATGCTGCTGTCTTTTTATCCCTCTAGTATATATCCCAGTTTCATCAAATGTAATTTAAAATAAATCCTCGACAGAAAACTCATATTATCTTTCAAAACATCTTGATTTTCCCCTATATTTAGTGGCCTTTAGAATGAAGGCAGCTTAAATTTTGTAATCCTAGGTAACTTTATTTTTATTTTTGTAACTGATGCAATTTAGTATGGTATTTAATATCCATCTTGTTTTTAAATGAAAATTATTCAGTACATAGAATTAACCATGCATCAATTCCTTTTAGCAATGTGTATTTTAGTGATATTATTGTGTTAGAAAATGAAGAAGTACTGATAGGAAAAATAAGCCTAACCAAGTATGTTTCCAAACTTTTGAGGTGATACTTAGTTTTAAAATTTTCTAATTGAAAAACAATATTGATGCACTAAAATGTACATTTTAAAAATTTATTGTGGTAAGAACACTTAGCATGAGATCTTCCTTCTCAACAAATTTGTAAGCATTCAATACAGTGTTTTGATCTATGGGCACAATGTTGTATAGCAGATCTCAAGAACCTTTTCATCTTGCATAACTGAAATTTCATACCCATATATTAGCAATCCCCCATTTCCCTCTCCCTTAGCCCTGGCAATTATGCTTCTATTCTTTGCTTCTTTGAGTTTGGCTATTTTAGATACCTCATATAAATTTGAGTTATGTAGGATTTTTTCTTCTGTGATTGATTTATTTCATTTAGCATAATGTACTCAAGGCTTATCTATGTTGTTGCCTGTTGCAGGATTTCTTTTTTAAGGCTGCATAATATTCTGCCACATTATATACCACATTTTAAAAATCCATACATCTGTCAATGGATATTTAGGTTACTTCCAAATTTTGGTTATAGTGAATAATGCTAAAATGCACAAATTTTACATGTCAGTTCATTGAATGTTTACATTTGCAAACATTTGAGTAACCACCAAACAGATCAAGATTTAGAAAAGTTTCAGTATTCAAAAGCTTATTTTTGCCTCTTCCTAGTCAATTCTTTCTTCCACAAATAATAACCACTGTTCTGACTTATGTTAATATAAATTAGCTTTGCCTGTTTATGATCTTCCTGTAAATGGAATCATAAATATATACTCTCATATTTATTACATCTTTTTCTTACAGTCATTCTATTCATCCATATTTTTGCATGTTGTTATAGACTGACTCCTATTTCTTTGTTAAACAAGGTTGGGATAAATATTTTTGTTTGTACATTTTTGCTACAAATCTGATTTTGAATAGATTCATATTGGTATAATTTATAGGTCAAATGATATAAAAGGGTTCAAGTATCATGACAAGTATTTTCAGAATGATTTATATCAATTTATAGCCCACGAACAACATATTTTGTGACAAGGTATGTATATTTTTATTTAGAATCCTTAAGGTACTTCCATGGCTTTAGGTTGTACATTACTCGTAAGATATAAACTCATTGAAGTTTGTAACTATGTCTTCCTTTCCTTTTTATTCTCCTATCTCACCTTCTGAAATATTCAGTACTGAGCACACATTGAATATGTGTTTTTGAATGTCTGAAGAAATGAATAATGGAATACAGTATGATTTTTAAGGTTGAGTGCCCCTTTGAAAGTGAAATCTGAAATAAGAGTGGATATAACTAGACAAATAGATATAGCTAGACAAAGAAGGATGACTGAACCACAATCATTTAATGGATTCATATTATGTTTTTACCATTTGTGACTCCAGGTTTTTCTCTACAGGCAATATTATCTTGTGTTCAAATTGTTTTGTTATTATGAGGAAGTGATTAAAAATTCTGCTGAGCTGTGAAGCAGTTATCTGGGGATAGAAAAAACAAGAGATTAGAAAATTACTGAGGGATTATAAATATTTAATAATACTAAACTGGTCTGTAATTACCTCTATGGGAGTTATAGAATAAAATTACAGCATTTGAATAAACAAAAGACCACACACAACACCAACATGTTCCTTTGAAATATAAGCATTTCCTAAGGACAAATTCAAAGTCACCTTTTTCTCATATGACGTTTCTGTTTGTAATACATTGTTTTCCTCACTGATTTTCTAATTTAACTATGGTTGAATTACCTTGCTCTTAGAACCTAATGAATTATAAGACCATTTGCTATCTTGATAAATTTGATTTAACCTCTATGTTGATGTTCTTTGGTTTCATTTTTCCTATATTTACAATTATATATTAAGAAGCTAATGTAATATTGTATGATTTTGATAATTTAATTTTTAAGTGATCAAAAAAGAATCAAGTATATTATTAGAAAACTTCTCATTCATAATAACTCTTATGGATTGGATAGCTCTAATTTATAGAACACGAGGAATAATAATAGATGAAAATTTAGAATCAATAATTTACTACATGTCAGTTTGAGCTAATAACTTTATACCAACAGTAATTTTCAAGCTATATGTTGATCATAGTTAACTTTTTACCTTATATTCCATTTGAATGGACTACTTAAATAAATTACGTATATACTAGATAGAAATATATCTTGTATGTGATATTAAAATTGGTAATAATTAATTTGGTTTGTACTATCACCATTTAATTTTTTTGTGTTCTGTTATTTTGTATCAACTGATTAAATTTAGATACTAGCTTAGAGAGCATTTAATCCAATATCGTGCCTCATATTTATTTACTATATTCCTTTTCACATATTAATTCTCCATCAAGTGAATACCTCCTTTCACTATTTATTGGTGATCTTTAGCAACACATGGCATTACAAATCTATAGCACAGAGAGTTAAAGTATAAATATTTAGCATTTTGGGTATTTGAAAAGCAATGTCTAGATATAGGTCAAATGTAGGATGCTCCCAGTATAATAAATGGACCAAAAATATATTCGAAATTAGTCCAAATTCAAAATTTAGCCTTAAGGTTGTCCCGAATATTCGAACATGGTGAATTAAACAAATGAAATGTTTTACCTTTATACCTAGAGCCAAACAGTTAATAAGGTGAAAGTCTACAGCTAATTAACTTCTTGTATTTTACAAATATTTTTGCTTTGGAGCTTCTGTTCAGGAGTGGGGAAAAAAAGTCTAGATAGATGAGAATGTATTTTTAATATATTTTTTCTATTTAACTACAAGCAGAAGCACATATTAAATTTAAATTAAGATAGTACCCAGAAGCATATTCCATCAAGGTTCCACTCTCAACTTAGAAGGTCTATCTGAGTTTGTGTCATTGTATAGAAATTACTGTTTTCCTTTTTACATCACACTATAAAGCAAAAAATTTGATTATTAAGTTGACAGAAATTTATTTCTTAACTTAAGAAGATAAATATATGCAAAGATAATTTATCTCTGACCAATAGGGCATTTCTTTCAAATCTGGTAAAACAGATCCTGAATTTTACTTAAATATGTATAATGTATTATATAATGTAGCTGGATATTATATAATTCAGTGCATTCCCTTTTATCACCTGATAATGATGATCAGTAATCATATTCATTGTAAAATGACCGAAAACAATTTCGTTGAACAAAGCCATTAGATTTTTCTGGTTGATAAGATTGACACAAATGTTTAGATGAAGGTAAAGATTACTGCTTTCCACAATCTTGCTTCCAGATTTACAAGAGCAATTTTCTAATTAAATTTTGCAACACATACAGACTGTGTGTGTGTGTGTGTGTGTGCACGCATGTGTGTGTGCGTGTGTGTGCAGGTACAGTCATAAACTTGCTGGTTGGTAGAACTTCATGAAGTCCCAGGTCTCTGTTATTTCAGGTTTCCTGATTAAAATTTGCATTAAATATCCAAACATTCAAATAAAAAAAAAAGTAAAACACGTTGCTTGCCCATTAGATCTTCTTATTGTGTCACGCAAAGATAAAGGGCATATTAATTTTCTATAGAATTCATGTATTTTGAACATCATTAATGTCAACCATAACAATCTTCATGCTGAGTAACAAGCTATTCAGTTCACCAGTAATATTTATTTAGCATTTCCACATTTATAAAACAAAAACCCAGGACATCCAATTAATTTTGACTTTCAAATATATAATTTTAAAAAATACAAATATGTCCTGTGCAATAATTGGGACATACTTATACTAAAAATGTGTTATCTGCTTTAGCTGAAATTTGAACTTAACTGGTTGTCCTGTATTTTATCTGGCAACTCAATACCCATTCCTAACTTTCATTATGACATTTAGCAAAATTCATATTGTGGATCATTTATTCAGGCAGTAAATATTAAGTAAGCATTTATTATGCATCAGTCTCTGTTCCAGGCATTGGAAATATAGTTATCAGTAAAACAGAAAAAAATGATTTATTCATAGAAATTACCTTTACTGAGGAAGACTAATAATTTTAAAAATACTAAATGCATCTGTGAAATAGATTAAAGATAATTCTTCTATGAAGAACAAAAAGCAATAAAATAATTGGAAGTTATGTTGAATTTATTAAAATAGCACATATTGTTATGGGAGACTCTTCATGGGAATGACAGAAAACAACATATAAAAGATATCTGGATCTTGACTGATGGTTATGAAGTCAATAGATAAATATGGCAGGGAGGTGGAGGATGAGGTAGAAGGAACGTTGAAAAAGGAAGTAAAGCATGAAATATAGAAAATATAATGAACATTCACAAAACAGTGACAGTTTTATTTTCATGGCTAAATTATTTTACAATTTTAAGTATACCACTTGATAAGTATTTTCATTTATAGAGACCCATGTAAAACAGTAAATGAATATGTAAAACATTTTTATTACCACAGACAATTCCCTTGTGCCCATTTCCAATCTTCCTACCAAATTTTTTGACTTTTATTGCCATAGACCTTCCACAATAGATCTTTCACCATAGATGCAGTCTATCTATTCTTGAATTTGTATATTTTTATACATATACATACATACATACATACACAGTGTGTTCTCCTTTATGTTTGGCTTCTTTTGAAGAACACACTGTAATTAAGATTTATCTATGTTGCTCAGTGCATCAGTGGTTTTGTCATTTTTATTGTTAAGTGATGTTCCATGTTATACATTCCACTGTTAATGGACATTTGCATTTGGGTTATATCTAAATCATGATTCAAGATGAACATTCTTGTGTCATTTTTGTTCGCTTGTTTTGTAAACCCATGCATTTATTTCTCTTGGTTATGCAACAACTAATAAATTTCTTATGTCATACTGTATGTGTAAGTTTAAAATTATTAGAGCATACCACACAGTTCTCTAAATTTATTGTACAACTTTATAAATTGAAAAGCAATGTGTAAACATTCCATTTGTACTGTATCCATGTCATTTGATTTTATAATCTTTTTATTTTTAGCCATTCTGATATATAAAAAGTTTATCATTTCTAATTATTTTATTAAAGTATTTCTTTTGTGAAGTGCTTGTTCAGGTCTTATGCACATTTTTTATTGTTTTTTCTTTGTCTTGTTGTATGCCATGGTTTTAAAAATATCTTACTAATATAGTTGTGCTTAGGTCCACCATCCCATAATTTGTTTCCTATTCGCCTCACATTTTCTTCCTTTATTGGTTTTTGTTTGTTTCTCCTTTCATTCTTATTTTGAGTTAATCAGGTAACCTCTTTTGGCTTTTTAAATTTACTTTTGACTCTAAATTATGAACTCTAGAATATGGTGTTATTTGGTGTTTTTAACATTCAATAGCTTTACAGTTGATCCTTCATGTCTGTGGATTCTGCATTCTAGAATTCAAATGACCTCAAATGGAAAATATTCCAAAAATAATTGTCAGAAAGTTCCATAAAGCAAAACTTGAATATTCTGTGAGAAGGCAACTATTTACATAGCATTTACATTGTATTAAAAACTATTCACATTGTATTAGGTAAGTAACCTAAAGATTATTTAAAACATACCAGAGTAAGTGCCTAGGTTATATGCAAATACTATACCATCTTATATAAGGAATTTAAGCACCATCAGATTTTGGTATCCATGGGGGATCCTGGAACCAATCCCTTGTGGATATCAAAGGACTGTACAATATACTTTCAAATACACTTTAATTTAATCCACAATTTTACCCTCTTTGTTATTCTTTTTTTAAATAGAGGTGTACATTTATTCTTCACCTGGCATTATTTTTCTTTAACCTGAAGAACTTTGTTTAAAATTTCTTGTGGTACAAGTCTGAAATTTTTAAACAAACCGACAAAATCTGTCCGTATCATTATTCAGTCTTTCAGAGTTTTCCTTTACTCTAGGTAGAGAATCTGAGTTATTATTTTAGAGTGTTGTAGATCAATTATACTTTAAAAGCAAACAAATGAACAGACTCAAGAAAATAGGGATCAGGTTTGTGGTTGCAAGAGGCAAGAGGTAGGGGGGGTAGAAATTGGAAGGAGGCAGTCAGAGGGTATAAACTTCCAGTTATAAGATGAATAAGTGCTGGGAATGTAATGTGCAGTATGGTCAATATAGTTAACACTGCTGTATGTATGTATGTTGTATGTATGTTGCATGGAAGTTGTTGAGAGTAAATCCTAAGAGTTTTCATCACAAGGAAAAATAAATTTTTCTATTTTTTAATTTTGTGTCTATATGAGATAGTGCATGCTCACTAAACTTATTGTGATAATCATTTCATGATGTATATAAGTCAAACCCTTATTCGTACACTTTATCTTACATAGTGCTGCATGTAAATTATATCTCAATAAAACTGGACGAAAGAAAAATATGTCCTTCCATTATCTTATCATTTTCAATGTTTCTTGTAAAAAGTTGATCATCATGTTTATTATTATATCTGATTGTAATGTGTCTTGTTTTGTTTCTAGCTGTTTTTAAGATATTCTTATTATCTTTCGTTCAAAACAGATTTACTCTGAGGTTATCTTTTTGCTTAGGTTTTGCTGCTCTTAGAACTGTGGGTAAATATCATTCATTAATTTCAGAAGGTCCTCAGACATTATGGCTTTAAATACTTTTTTTCTCTGTTCTCTTCTTTTCCTGGAAATCCAATCCATGTATACTAGATATTTTCACATGTTTCCATATGTCTTTGATTCTCCAGTCTTTTAAAAAAAAATTTGTTCTTCAAAATTTAGTCAATTTCTATTAATCTGCACACAAGTAACTCGTCTTTTCTTTTTTGCCTTATTTACTAATATGCCAAAATGAATTTTAATATGAAATATTACAGATTTTTAATTCTAGAATTTTCAGTTGGTTCATTAATTCCCTACATACTTCAATCACTGTGTTAAGTTGTTTCTTTAACTTCCACCAGCTTCCCTCGTGGCGCAGTGGTTGAGAGTCCGCCTGCCGATGCAGGGGACACGGGTTCGTGCCCCAGTCCAGGAAGATCCCACATGCCACGGAGCGGCT
>NC_041221.1:86116526-86118860 GCF_002837175.3 Physeter macrocephalus | reverse complement strand
CGTACCGCAAAAAAAAAAACAAAAAAAAACAAAAAAAAAAACTTCCACCATTCCCTGGGTAATGTGTGTGTCATATTTTACTTTCAGATTTTTTTTTCTTGAATAGTGTCCATATTTTCATTCTAATTCATAACTCTGAACTAGGTCAGAGCTGTGATGAGACTTTAGTTTCAGTCCTGTACTGAGTTCTTATGTCTCAGGGTGAAATGAGGACACTTACTCCAGCAGGACATGAGCTCTAAGCACCTTAATAGTATGAGATCCCTTTTAATTTTTCTGCTCTGCACCAACACACAATTAGAAAAATCCCATGATGGAATTTGAGAGTTAGCTTCTTATTAATTGCCAAGGACACAAGCTCTAATAGAAGTTCATTTTTTCCTTGCCCATGCAAAGTTCATTCTTATCTTGCTTCCCCTCTCCTTCCTGTGGTAAGTTTGCTACTCTGTTCATTAGTTCCTCAGGAATGAAAGAGGCTCTGCTCTGCTCACCTAAAAGGAGTTCAGTCTATTCTTTGAGAATTCACATTTTGTCTTCAGCTTTTTGATGTTTTCTTTTTTTAATGGAAGTGTAGTTGTTTATAATATTATATTAATTCCAAGTGTACAACATAATGATTAAATATTTTTATAGCTTATACTCCACTTAAAGTTATTATAAAGTAATCTCTATATTTCCCTGTACTGTACAGTATATTCTTGTAGTTTCTTTATTTTATAAATAGTAATTTGTATCTCTTAATCCCCCCATCTTTCCCCCTTCCCTCTTCCCACTGGTAATCACTTGTTAGTTCTCTCTATATATGGCTGCTCCTGTTTTGTTACATACATTTGTTTTATTTTTTAGATTCCACATATAAATGATAACAATGAGTATTTATCTTTCTCTGTCCACATTATTTCACTAACCATAATACCCTCCAGGTCCATCTGTGTTGTGGCAAATGTCAAAATTATAGTCCTTTTTATGGGTGAGTAATATTTCATTATAAAGATATAAAAATACATATAGATGTAGATATAGATATAGACATACATATATACCATCTTTATCCATTCTACTGTTAATGGACACGAACATATTGCTTCCATACCTTGGCTGTTGCACATAATGCTGCTGTGAACATTACGGTGCATGTATCTTTTCAAATTAGTGCTTTTTCTTGGTTGAATATATACCTAGCAGTGCAATCGCTGGCTCATATGGTAGTTCTATTTTTAGTTTCTTGAGAAACCTCTATACAGTTTTCCAGAGTGGCTGCACCAATTTACGATCAGACCAACAGTGTACTAGGGTTCTCTTTTCTTCAAATACTCCCCAACATTTGATATGTGTAGACATTTTGATGTTAGCCATTCTAACAGGTGTGAGCTGTTATCACATTCTAGTTTGAGTTTGCATTAGTGATGTTAATCAATGATTAACAGTTCTGAGCATCATTTCATGTGCCCGTTGGCCATCAGTATGTCTGCTTTGGAAAAATGCCTATTCAGGTCTTTGGCCCATTTTTTCATAAGGTTGTTTGTTTTTTTCTGATATTAAGTTATGAGCTGTTTATATATTTGAATGTTAACCCCTTCTTGTTCATTTTATTTGCAATTTTTTTTCCCATTCAGTAGGCTGTCTTTTTGTTTTGTAGATGGTTCCCTTTGCTTCCTTAAACTTAAAAGCTTTTAAGTTTAATTAGGTCCCATTGTTTATATTGATCTCTCGGGGGACAGATCCAAAAAAATATTGCTACAATATATGTCAAAGAGTGTTTTGCCTTTGTACTCTTCTAGGAATTTTGTAATTTCAACTCTTACATTTAGGTCCATAATCAATTTTGAGTTTATTTTTGTATATGGTATGAGGAAATGTTCTAATTTCATTCTTTTACATGTAGCTGTCCAGTCTTCCCAACACCACTTGTTGAAGAGAATTTCTTTTCTCCATTGTATACTCTTAACTCCTATATCATAGACTGACCATGGTGCATGGGTTTATTTTGGGGGTCTATATTTTGTTCCATTGGTATATGTGTCTATTTTTGTGCCAATATCATACTGTTTTGATTCCTGTAGCTGTAGCTGTATAGTATAAATTGAAGTAGGGAGCGTGATACCTCCAGATTCGTTCTTCTCAAAATTCCTTTGGCTCTTGAAAACGAAAAATGAAGCTGGAGGAATCAGGGTCCCTGACTTCAGACTATACTGCAAAGCTACAGCAATCAAGAGAGTATGGTACTGGCACAAAAACAGAAATATAGATCAATGGAACAGGATAGAAAGCCCAGAGATAAACCCACACACATATGGTCACCTTATTTTTGATAAAGGAGGCAAGAATATACAA